>NC_135533.1:36499321-36746821 GCF_045843805.1 Urocitellus parryii
ACAGCACCAACAAAGCCAGGGCAGGAGAACAATGGGGAGGGGATCGCCCAAAGGGAAGGAAAAACATATCTGATAAATCATTATAGAAACAGCTGCAGAGGGGCAAGTTGATCTGAATTTAGCTGAAGCTGGACCTGCACAGTGAGAAGCTGCATGAAAAGGACTCCACTGGATTTACAAGCAGAAAAGTGTGGCAAGGAGCCATCTTCTTGGGGCTCCCTAAGCCTTGTTCCCTAAATCTGCACCTTAGGGAAACATAACTCCCTGCATCTTCATCTTCCCTGAAGGTCACAGCAAATAGCACCATGGAGAAACGACCTGATAGCAAGCCTTCCAAATAATTAAGTATACAGTGAGGGTGCTGCAAGCCTAGAGCCAGGGAAGTCCACAGGTCAGCAGAGGGAACAAGGCAGAGCTCACTTTTCCGCCCAGGCACTGCTTCTGCAGATACATGAAGACTCCAGGGTACACACAAGGCACCCTGCCCATCACCCAGAGGGTTCAGTTCACTGGACGGAGATGACCTGGCACCAGTACCTCTGAAATATGAGGGTACATAGGTCCCAGGTCAGCTGTGGAAATTTCAGAGCCACCTAAGTCCATACTGGAGAAAGGCAGGGTGCTTTGTGATGAGCCCCATACCTGCAGTACATCTTTTCTGTAGAAATCCCCGTGGATGCTGTCCCCAGTACCAATAAAGTCCTTGCAAGCCTAAAGTCTGTGAAACTCGCTGGCCAGCAGGGGGAAAAGAGTTGGGGCCCACTCACTCCATGACCTGGGTACACAGCACTTCTACACACCAGTTTTCCAGTAGAATAAAAAGCATCCCAACCATGTTAAAGAGGGTTTGATCTCCAGGACAGGGTCCCTTCTGGTGCCAGCCCCTTGGCAAAACCAGGGGACACACAAGTTCCCAAGCCACCAATGGATTAAAAAAACTATGACCCAATTGTATGTTTTCTCCAAGAAATATACCTCAAAAGAAAAGATACTCACACACTCAAAGTGAAAGGATGGAAAATGATATTCCATGCAAATTAAAACTTAAAAGTAAGACACAATCATTTTCATATCAGACTTCAAGCCAAAATTAGAAGGGACAAAGAAAGTAATTACATATTACAAAAAGTACAAATTCAATAAGAATATACAATAATAATAAATAGTCATGATCCAAAATTTGGGGCACCCAATTTTATAAAACAAACATTACTAAATATGAAGGGGAAAAAAAACCAAAACCAATAGTGAGGGATTTCAATACATCTCTCTCACTAATAAATAGGGTACCTAGACAGGAAATCAACAGACCCATCAGATTGAAATATTCCTAAAGATCAAGATTAAACAGACATCTGCTGGATATTTTATCAAACAACTGAATACAATTTCTTCTTCGTCACTTAATGAAACTTTCTCCAAAATTTATCATATGTTATGTCATAAATCAAGTCTTAGCAAATACAAAAGAAATCAACTAACCTTTTCTACTTTTTCAGATCATAGTGGAATGAAATTAAAAGCAACAACTAGAAAGTCTATAGAAATAAACAATACACTTTTGAATGATAAGTAATGGGAATGAATGAAGAAATTATGGAGGAAATTTAAAAATAGTTAGAATCAAATGAAGATGGAACCACAATATACCAGAATCTCAGTGAAACAGCAAAGACAGTGCTGAGGAAAGTTTATAAAAATTAATGCCTACAACACTCATACACTGCTGGTGGGACTGCAAATTGATGCAGCCAATCTGGAAAGCAGTATGGAGATTCCTTGGAAAAATTGGAATGGAATCACCATTTGACCCAGCTATCCCACTCCTCTGTTTATGCCAAAAGGACTTAAAAACAGCATATTACAGAGACACAGCCATATCAACGTTTATAGCAGCCCAATTCTTAATAGCTAAATTGTGGAACCAACCAAGATGCCCTTCAGTAGATGAATGGATAGGGAAACTTTGATATATATACACAATGGAACATTACTCAGCATTAAAAAAAAATCAAATAATGGCATTTGCAAGTAAATGGATGAAGTTGGAGAATATAATGTTAAGTGAAGTAAGCCATAATCCAAAAAACCAAAGACCAAATGTTTTCTTTGATATAAGGATGCTAACTCATAGTAGTGATGGGGGCAGCGGGGCAGGGTGGGGGGAGCATGGGAGGAATGGAGGAACTTTAGATAGGGCAAAGGGGAGGGAGAGGAAGGGAGGGGGTAATGGGATAGGAATGATGGTGGAATGAGTTAGACATCATTACCCTAAGTACATGTATGAAGACACAAATAGTGTGAAAATATTTTGTGTACAATCAGTGACTTGAAAAATTGTGCTTTATATGTGTAATATGAAATGAATTCTGTCCTCATGTATAACAAATTAGAATAAATAAATAATTTAATAAAAATTTGGACAAAAAAAACATAATGCCTACATTTAAAAAATACAGAGATTTCAATTAAGCAACATAGTGATGCATCTTACAGTCTTAGAAAAAAAATAACAAATCAATCTTGAAATTAGTAGAAGGAAAGAAAAAATAAAGTGTAGAGCTGAAATTAAAGAAATAGCCTCTAAAAGAACAATACAAAGGATCAAGAAACAAAAAAAAATGATGCTATGAAAAAATAAACAAAATTAATCAAGCCCTAACCAAATATACCAAAAGAGAAATTACCTAAATTAATAAAATTAAAAATGAAATGGGGAAATTACAACAAACACAGCTAAAATCCACAGAGTAATTAGGGAATATTTTGAAAACATATTTCAATAAATTGGAAAATCTAGAAGAAATGGATAAATTTCTCAACACCTATTGCCAAGCAGTGAAAATATAAGCAATGAGACCAAAGTGGTAATAAAAGAATGCCCTGACAAAGCAAAGCAAAGGACCTGGTGAATTCACAGCTAAGTTTAACCAGATCTTTAAGGAAATACAAATGCCAATACTCCTAAAATTATTCCATAAAATTGAAAGGAAAGGGATATTTCCAAATTCCTCCTATAAAGCCTATATTACTCTGATGTCGACACTGGATAAAAATATTTCAAGTATCTTTAGAGGCCAATACACTTCATGAACATAAATGCAAAAATCTTTAATAAAATGTTAGCAAATAAGATCCAAGTATATATTTTAAAAATTACACAGTATGATCTAGTTGGTTTTATCAAAGTGATACAAGTATGCTTCAACATACACAAGATAAGTAAATATAATACATCATGTGAACAGAACTAAGACAAAAATAAAATAATCATTTTAATGGATGCAAAAAGAGTCTTTGATGAAACTCAACATAAGAAAACCCTTCATGATAGAAACTCTAAAGAAACTACCAAATAGCAGAATCCTCCCTCAATATCATGAAAACTACATATGACAAACCCAAACCAACATCAAACTTAATGAAGAAAATATGAAAGCATTTTCACTAAAAATAGGAGCAAGACAATGATGGCTTATTCTCACCACTTTTTTTTTCAGTATAGTACTTGATATTTTAGCCAAAGTAATTAGGTAAGAAACAGAAATAAAGGTAAAACAAATAGGAAAGAAAAAATCCTATAATCCCTATTTGAAGATGATATTATCCTATATCTGGAAGAGCCTAAAATCTTCATCAAAAGACTTCTACCGCTAATGAAAAAAAATTAAGAAAGTATCAGGATGTATGATCAGCTCACAAAACTCAATAGTTTTTCTACAAACCAATAATGAATCCACCAAGAAAGAAATTGGAAAAATAATTCCGTTCATAATAGTTTAAAAAAACCTATGGATAAACTTAACCAAGGAGGTGAAAGTTCTTTACAATGAAAATTATAGAACTCTGAAGAAAGAAATTGAAGAAAACACTGGAAAATGGAAATATCTTCCATGTTCATGGCTAATTGCCAAAGCAATTCTGAGCAGAAAGGGCAATGATGAAGGCATCAAATTACACAATTTAAATTCTACCACAGAGCCACAGTAATGAAAACTAATGGTTTTTGCATAGAGCAATGGAAGAGAATAGAAGACAAAGAAGAATCCATGCAGTTAAAGTCATCTTATTCTACAGCAAGGTGCCAAAGACCTATATCTGAGAAAAAAGACAGCTTTTTTACAAATAGTTCTGGAAAAATTGGGTATCAACATGTAGACGAATGAAACCAAATATGTATTTCTCACCCTCTACGAAAGTCAACTCAAAATGGACCAAAGACCTAATTATAAGACTAGAAATTTGGCAACTACTAGGGGAAAAATGTAGGGGAAACATTTTATCATATAAGTGTAGGCAAAGACTTCCTGAATAAGACCCCTATAGCTTTGGAAGTAAGAGAAAAAAATCAATAATTGTGATGGACTCAAATTAGAAAGCTCTGCACAACAAGTAAGAAAATGAGCAGAGTGAAAAAACAACGGACAGACTGGAAGAAAGTTTTTGCCAGTGACAACTTCAGAAGAGGACTAATATCCAGGATGTATAAAGAACTAAAAAAACAAACAAACAAAAAAACCCTCAACGTTAGAAAAACAACCAACCTATTCAAAATATGAGCAAATGAACTGAACAGATATTTCTCAAAAGAGGAGCTACAAATTTACAAATTGCCAACAATTATATAAAAAATGTCTAATATCTTTAGTCATCATGGAAATACAAATCAATACTATCCTGAGATACATTTTACTTCAGTTAGAATGGCAAGCATCACAAATGCAAAGAGGAGTAAGTGCTGGTGAGGATGTGGGGGAAAGGAATTCTGATAACTATTCATAGCAGTGTAAATTAGTACAGCTACTACAGAAATCAGTATAGAGGCTGCTCAAAATCTAAAACTATAACTCCACATTTAGCTATACCACTCCTTGATATCTCTCCAAAAGAATTAAAGTCAGCATATTTTAGAGATATATACTCTTGTTTATTATAGCACAATTCACAACAGCCAAGTTAAGATACTAGCCTAGATGTCCATCAACAGATAAATCAATAAAGAAAATGTGGCATATATACATAGTATAGTTTTACTCAGTCATAAAGCAAAGCAAACAAAATGCATAATTTTCAGGAAAACAGATGGAGACAATAATTTTGAACTAAATGAGTCAGACTCAGAGAAAAAAAATGTATCATATGTTTTCAGTGATATGAAAAACTAGGAGTAAAAACAACAACAAAAAACAAAAACAAAAAATGGAGTCCTATGAAATTAGAAGGGGAATCATTATGTTAGAGGAAGGTAACCAGGGAGGAAAAAGGGAAGGTTGGAAATATTGGGCAGCAAAATTGATAAAATTATGTTTTTATGTATCCGCAAATGTGCAATAATGAAACCCACCATTCTGTCATTAATATGTAACCATAAAAACATTCTGAGACAGAAGCAGGCACTGGATGTGGATGATGATATTCCCACAGTAAGCAAGAGCTACAATGAGCATCTGCTGGACCACAGGTGAATTCCTATTTTCAGATACCAGGAAGTACAGTGAGAGCTCTGGGTGACAAACCAACTTCAATTCCATGCAACTAAGAATTTGTTTGACAAGAATTTAAGCAGTCAATGTGTAAAATCAGAGTCTGTGTCCCCAATTTACGGATTGGTCCAGAGTCTGCATGTAAAAAGGAGGAATGAGAAAGTTAAATATAACATTTATGAATTGAAATTGCAAAACAATTGAAACTCCACCTGTATAGAGAACATGCAGAGAAATAAATTACCTCTAAAAAGAAAATTTTTCAAAAACAAAGTTTAGAAAACTGTCTGTAACCAAAATCAATGACAAGAGAATATTTGTATATGAAACAGAAATAGATATCCATAGGTGAGAACAGGTGAAATAATAACAATAAAACTCAAGAATAATGAGTTAAATAAGGTTAACAATGAATAAAATTATGTTTTTTGTATGTATACCACAATGAAACTCACAATTCTGTATAATATGGACCAATTAAGAAAGAAAGAAAGAAAACAAAGAAAGAAAAACAAATTAACACTTTCAAAAATTGTCAGTAAAAAAACAAACAAACAAACAAAAAAAACCAGAATTCTGCCCCAGCAAATCTGCTTCATGAAATAGAGAAAAATAATTATAAATTCTCCCATAATTCAAAAGCAACATCAAAGGAAGTAAAATGATGCAAGAGAGTATTTAAAAATTTGGAAACAAACAACAAAGCTCCAATGTAAAGATTAGACACATTCCTAAGAATAAAATGAAAAATAAATGGAGTTAAAATATTTACTATATTTTTCTGATTAAAGGTAGAATTTGTTTTCCAAATTAGAACAACCATATCACATAAAAACTAGAAATATAGATTTATAATTACTTCAAAGAATGGAGGAGTTACCACATTAGATGAGGCCATGCATGTCAAGATCATAATGAGAAGAGTAGTTCAGATAGATAAACTTAATATCTGGCATTGTTTTTCCCTTTAAAATATGTAAATTAAGACTAAAGGCCTGAGAAGTTGAGCAGAAAGAAGGACTGGACCACACACAAGCCACATACAACTCCTGGCAGTTTGATGTGGGTTGGAGAATTTCAAAGTTCTAGATATGTAGGATGGATGTCTGCCTTAGGATAATTGATTAACAAAAACAAATAAAATATTAAATTTCTCATGAAAAAAGGTATTATAACCCAATATCCTAAATTAATAGCATTTTTCCTACTTAATATATGGTAAAAAGAAAACCTCTAATAAGTAAAAAAAAATAAAATAAATCAAAGAGTGAGAGAGACAATGAAGCGATAGAAAGATAAAGAATATTAAGATATTGAAATAAACAGCCATAACTTTAAAATTAATATTATAAATTTTGTTCAGATATGAAATGAAAATTTTGGAGATTTAGAAAGAGATTTGAAACATAATGAGAGAAAAAGAAAAATACAATAGTTGAAGTTTAAAACTCACTGGTTGGATTTAGAAATAGGTTACTTACAGGTAAAGAAGAAAAATCAGTGAACTAGACAAAAATCTTAACTGAAGCACAAAAGAGAATCAAAATGGAAAAATTTTGTAAACAACACAGGAGACAATAACAATATGATAAAAATGTAACAATCAAAATACAAAATGATAAAAGAAGAACAATGAGGCAGAATCTAGAATAGAGGAAGCAATGACTTAGAATTTTCCAAAACAGATGAAGGACATGAAATCACAGACTAGGTAAATTCTAAAAGAACCTGAACATTTTAAATAAAAAGAAAACAACACACTTAGATTCATCATAGTAAAACTGATACAACCCCCAAATAAACTATTATTAAAAGCCGTTGGAAAAAATTAATATGCCAAGAAAGAACTTATAAAATTTAAAGTTGTCTTTTCACAATGAAAAATGAAAATCAGAAGATGCTGAAATAGCATTAACGAGCTGAAAGACAGGAAAGACCAACCTATAATTCTATATCAAGAAAAATTATTTTACAAAACAGAAGGTAAAAAAGACATATTCAGACAAAAAATAAAACCTTAGAGAATTTTTAAAAAGAAGATTCAAACTGAAGGAAATACAATTGGGTATTCTTCAAACACAAGAAAATTCATCTCAGGTGGAAATGCATGAAAAAATGAAGAGCAACAAGTAGAGTTTGAGTAGATCAAAATGAATATTGATTGTTTTAAAATTTTTAATATCTTGTGAAATTTAAAATTTAAAATATAGATTTGAAAGCCAGGTAATAACAGCACAAAAAGCCAGTTAAAATATTGTAGGAGTCTAGTAGCTAAAAACAATAAAGTATGAAATTTAACCATATCTAGCATACACATTGTAGTCTTTGAGGTAACTCTTGACATAAAAGTAAAAAAGTGCAAACTTTTCAAGTTAAAGGAGTGAGAATAATAGAAAAATAGAAATTAAAGAATAGATAGCAGATGATGGAATATTCCTGACATAAAAACAAAATAGTAAGATAATAGTTTTCAAACCAAAGTACATAAAATAAGGAGACAAAAATTGAATAAATTGAGATTAAATAAATAAATAAAATAATGTATATTATATAAACATTAATTTAAAAGACTAAGTAGAAATTAATTAATAATTACTGAATAAAGGAAAAGAATCTAAACACATGATACTTTTGAAAGATAGTCCTTAAATATAGATAGATATTTTAAAATATGGTATAACTATTTTAAAAATAAAAAAAATAGATTTTAATCATTTAAAAAATATTTTAAGGTAAAAATCATGACTATAGATATAGAAAGTCACATTGTGTAACCAAACACAATGGATTTGCCCCTTGATGAGGACAAAGACAGTAAACAGGGTTAGGAGATGAAAAAAAAATAAAGAAAGGTTTATTATTTATTTTCATGTACTTGCTATGCTTTTAACATATGCCAGACACATTTGTGTATTTCCAAAATGTCAGAATTTATTGAATAACAGTAATTTCAAGAGCTACATCACTTTTATTGACTTCTGTTCATAGAGTATTCATGATTTACTTGGTATCAGGATGATGGCAATCACAGCTTCTTTTATGCCATTGTAATCTTAACTACTAAATCTATAAGATTCAAGTCACATGGCATGTCACCCTTTGCACAATGACATATATGTCACAGAAGTACTAAGGGAGGGTTAACAGTACAACAGGTTTAAAGAGGCAGAACCTAAAGCAAAGGCAGAGAGTTGAAACAGAAGCAAGTCACTGCAAATGGCAAGAAAAGGGAACAAGTGCAGCTGAACTTATTGGAGCAATAGAGCTTGAGCAAGGCAAGAGTCCAGATAGCAGGAAGGCAGTTCCAATGTGAACTAAATCAAGCATAGGATCCAGCTGACCTGAAGCCCAAGGACAAAGTCAGGAGTTCATTACCTATCTATCTTGGGATGTGTATACCAGGTGTTCTGATGATAGGCAGGTGTATGCTTCTTTTACGTGTCTCATGTCAGGGAGATCCATTCAGTGTTCTAGTGTGTCTGGTAAGCTCGAGGTCCTGGTTTCTCTGCTAAAAGTTTGATGTGTCCATGTATCCATGTGCCTCTGATAAATTGATAAATTCACAGGTAGTAATTTTATGTTTGTGTCTGATGATTTTGCTCTGTGACTGAGGGATATTCTTTTTTCTATGTTCTTTATGTCCAATATCAGGTGGTTATTTGCTTACCTATACCAGTTACCAAGTCATTCTGCCTCAGCACATGTACACAAAATGTAGTAAACCAGGGTAAATTGCTGCTTATAAAATAGGATACCTCAGAGCTAGGCACTGCAGTCCTATAGAACATGGGAGTAACTGGTAACAGGACACAGCCTGTTCTCCACACGTGTACAAGTAAGAACACTGGGAATAACTCCCGAAACAGTGTGTCTCCCAGAAGAAAGAAAGCAAAGGGCTTTTATTGAGGAAACATGTATGCTCACTTTGGAAGAACCCATCATCACAGGTAGAGGTGGGAATATTTCTAAGCATGCTCAGTTGGAGATCATGCTTTGTAAGTTCAATGGTGCTAAGGAAAGCCACCTGGGCAGAGATAGCACTATACTTAGATTACAATAAGTAAAAATTACTCCTAGAAGTAAATTTACTTCTAGGACACCTGGAAGAGTGATTCACCTTGACCCAGTGACTTTGTGACTTTGGCTGATTTCCTGTGGTTTCCTCTGGACATCTTTATCTGAACTCAAAGACAAACTTGAAGGGGCAGCAGCTACATTCTGCCCCCACCATCTGCACCCCACCACACACACATACACACAAGTATTGAAGCTTGACCCTCAAAGTTCCTGCCTAGTGGGTAACAATTTCACTGATAAAATTTTAAATGCTGCTCCTAGAGGATGAATTTTCTACACCTCCATGTACTCAATAAGGAAGCTTTAATACATAAAGACTGATGGAACTATAAAGAACAGCAGACAAATAGGTGCATCTACTTTAAAATATCCTCCTAAGAATGATAAGAATCACAATTTTCACAACAAAAGTAAATAAAATCCAATTGTATGCAGAGAATAAAATCATGGCATTTGCAGGTAAATGGATCATCTTGGTGAAGATAATGCTAAATGAAGTTAGCCAATCCCCCCCAAAAAAACAAATGCCAAATGTTTTCTCTGATATAAGGAGGCAGACTCATAGTGGGGTAGGGAGGGGGATCATGGAAGGAATAGATGAATTCTAGATAGGGAACAGGAGAGGGAGGGAAAGGGAGGGGGCAGGTGATTAGCACAGATGGTGGAATGTGATGGACATCATTATCCAAAGTACATGTATGAAGACATGAATTGGTATGAACATACTTTATATACAAACAGAGGTATGAAAAAATTGTTCTATATGTGTAATAAGAATTATGATGCATTCTGCTGTCATGTATTTAAAAAATTTAAAAAAAAATTAAAAAGTGATATCTAAACAAAGTAACTTATGAAGGTTAGACTTTTTTAAATAAGAAGATATCAAAGAAATCAGAGTTCATAATCTGTATGTTTAAAGCAAATGAGAAATATAAAAGAAGGGTTGTTGTATACGGGTTTAGCTTTTGCTGTCAGAAGAGTCTAGAAATGAAGGCTAAGGACCCACATGAGTGGCAATAGTAAGCAGCAAATAAAAGGCTAAGATAATGGAGATATCTCCACTCCATCCTTACTCAACTCCCCCCACACACTAGCTAATTAGTTATATAATAATTAAAATAGCAAATGAATTAGAATAACAGGAATTAATATTTGTAGAGAAAATTCATCAAAATTTGTGGGAAAGATTTTCTTCCATTCTGTAGGCTCTCTCTTTACATTATTGATTGTTTCCTTTGCTGTGAAGAAGCTTTTGAGTTTTATTCCATCCCATTTATTGATTCTTGATCTTATTTCTTGTGCCTTAGGAATCTTGTTAAGGAAAGTTGGTTCCTAAGCTGACATGATGTGGATTTGGGCCTACTTTTTCTTCTATTAGGTGCAGGGTCTCCGGTCTACCACCTGGAGTTGAGTTTTGTGCAGGGTGAGAAAGAGGGATTTAACTTCATTTTGCTACATATTGAGCAAAATCTTTGCCGCCTGCACCTTAGATACAGCATTAATCTTCAGGATATATAGAAAACTCAAAAAACTTAACACCAAAAAAAAAAAAAAAACAAATAACTCTATTGTTAAATGAGCTAAGGAACTGAACAGATACTTTACAGAAGAAGAAATACAATTGGTCAACAAATACATGAAAAAATATTCAACATCTCTAGCTTTTAGATAATTGCAAATTAAAACTACACTAACATTCTATCTCATTCTAGTCAGAATGGTAATTATCAAGAATACAAGTAACAATAAATGTTGGTTAGGATGTGGGGGAAAAGGTACATTAATACATTGCTGGTAGGACTGCAAATTAGTACAACCACTCTGGAAAGTGGTATGGAGATTCCTCAGAAACCTTGGAATGGAACCACCATTTGACTCAGCTATCCCACATCTTGGTTTATACCTAAAGGGTTTAAAATCAGCATACTACAGTGACGCAGGCACATCAATGTTCGTAGCAGCTCAATTCACAATAGCTAAACTATGGAATCAAACTGTGTGTCCTTTAACAGATGGATGGATAAAGAAAATGTGCTGTATATACACAATGGAATATTATTCAGCCATAAAGAAGTATGAAATCATGTCATTTGCCAGTAAATGGATGGAACTGGAAAATATCATGCTAAATGAGATAAGCCAATCCCCAAAAAACAAAGACCAAATGTTTCCTTTAATATGTGGATGGGGTAGGAAAGGATAGAAGTACTTTGAATTAGACAAAGGGGAATGAAAGAAAGGAGGGGAATGTGAATAAGAAATATAGTAGAATAATCAGACATTGCTACCCTATGTGCATACAAGATTACATAACCAATGTAATTCTACATCTTGTGCAACCAGAAGAACGTAAAATTGTATTCTATATATGTATAATATGTCAAAATACATTCTACTATCAGATATAACTAATAAGAAAAAACATAAATGTTTAAATAAAGATAATCTGTGGAGAATATTCAATATTAAGGAAGGAGTTTGATTTCCATCATGGTGGAGCAAGAACTTCCACTGGCAGCTGTGTTCCTCAAAGAAAAAGAAAAAAAAAGAAACTTGTAAAAATTATGTTTTTTTTTTTTAATTTAAAGTCTCAGAAAGTGTTTCTAATAATGGAAAACAAATGAAAAGATAATTTTTCAAAAAAAATATACTAAATTTCAGAAAGAATAGCAAGAATCTTTGATTCTTGAGTCAATGGTATGCTTCTTCCATCCCCACCAAACACACCTCTCTGCCAGCGAGGGCCATGGTATCCCCACACGAGGGACACACTTCCAGCATTTCACATTTCCAGAGGCCCAAGTTCCTTAGGTCAAGGTCTCCCTTCTCCACACAGACTTCAGGTATGCCTAACCAAGAGCACTGCTGTCCTAATTGCCTTCTTACCATTTACCAGAAGGTATAATTTCCATAATGGGAGAGGCAAGTCAGGAAGAAACACTCGCTGCCCCACATCATGTCAACAGAACAGAGGAGTCACTCAGAGAGAGGCAGGCCACTCTCCCTGCCCTCAGATTCAGAGTAGCGGAGCAGTCTTTGTGCCCAGTGAAAACAGCTGTCAAAAGGCAGGGAGCCCCTAACCCAAAAGAAATAACTTCCTTGGAAGCAGAATGTAGAGAAGTTCAAGCATAAAGCAGCTTTCAGAAACAATGGATATTTGGGTGATATCAATTAAAAGAAGGAGGGTAGGTCTAACAGAGCAAGATGCTAAACCATAAGTCAACTAAATTATCAGAGAGAAAGCAGGCAAAGAGAAAACTAAATGTCCTTTTTGGTTCAGAACACCCGTTTGACCACTCACAAAAACTACCCCTGCAGGAGACAGCCCAGATTCAATTGACCAGGTATTATATACCCAGTCACATTACATTTGTCAAAAACAATAGTGCAATCAGATAGTAATTAGCAAAGTGAGAAAGCTGGATCTGATGCCAGGAGACCTAGAGACAAAGAGGGACCTGCTGAAACCTCTGCCACTCCAGGATGACTGTGCACACATCCAAACCTGAATCCTTTCAGTAGCAACTTCAGAGACTTGACACTTCTGGGAAAGAGACTTTACACAAAATAGTCCAGATAACTCCCCCCCCACACACACACACACAAAAAAATTATAATAATAATAATAAAATAAAAATAAAGACAAGCTTTACAGAGGGGAATGGTATGCAGAATTTTGGCCACCAACCACTGTTCTCCATATTAGTCCTTCCACTTAACCATTCCAAATCAAAACAATTTTTATTTACTATATAATATATACCATATTATTGTATATTATTATCACTATATTATTATATATAGTGATAATAATATATTATACTATATTACGTACGTTATTATTACTATGTAAACTAATAGACCATTACTATATGTTACTAAAGATACAAGTATAAATAAGATAGGTAAGGTACGTAACTTTACTATGCATCCTTGACGCTAGGAAAAAATAACACACAGTTATAAGGAGAGTTTTAAAATATTTAGTTGTATGGGTAAATTCCCACAACAATTAGTAGAAATACTTAAAGCAATATTTAAATTCACATACAGAGTGTGAGACAAACTTCATTGATGAAGTTGTGAGTGTATAAGCACACTCATGGAGAAAAACTTCCAGAAGTAAAAGAACAGTTTTTGGGTAGTAAAATTCTAGTTAAATTTACTGAATTTTGTTCAAAGTATTTTTTTACTAAATTTAGATTATATGCTATGAAACTATGTCTTCTGTAGGTCCCCAAGGGATAAATATCAGTGACTTTATAGGTTAGCAATATAATGAATATATATAATTGAACTGTATCTCTTTATATAGAAGTATTTGTTTAAATACAATTCTTAATGCTATCATACAATCTCACTAATGAAAATAGTCCTACCTACTATATTTGCTATGAAAATATCATACAAATGAAGAGGAGTATCATTGTTCTGCTTAACATATCTGTAGTTCTAGTTAAATTAAACTGACTGGTTTGAATTCAATAAGTCTTAAAGTCCATGACTGGCAATAAAAGAGCATTGCTGAAAAAAGGATCATTAGGTACAGTCATCCATACTTAGTGATTATTAAAATATCTTGTGCAGAACAACAGAAACAGTAGAGCTAAATAATAGAAAATATTGGTTGATTCTGAAATTGTTTGATATTTGAATTTAGGGGAAGCAGAAGTGCTTCATTGTATCACAAATCATTGAACAAGAAGGATATACACACACTGAAGCTTTACTTTAGTCAAATACAATAATAATCAAGACAAATAATGGAAGTCATAAATACTAAGAGAAAGGTAAGATGAATTAACACATTTCACAATACAACAATGAATGTCACGGTATGGATTAGTAACATACAGAGTGTAATCATCAATTGTTTGCCCAAAACAAAGTTTTATTTTTGTCCAACAGTTGAAAAATATATTTGATTTTTTAAAAATTTTACTTAAGTGTAAAAATGAAAAGGAGTCAGCCTATGTTGCAAATGTGAAAAGATTATGGGGAAACATTTTGGTCAATACCAAAATATTTCCTTTCAAAGTCATATGATCACCTCTACTTTCAGAATATGTAAAGTAAATAACAGATAACAATTGATATTTTCAGAATCGACTTTTATGTTACTGCAACTGGGGCATTGTTTCATTTTCTAAAAGTGACATTGCAATTTTAGCTTTGGATAATCACATAGCAATGACAGATGTGCATATGGGCCTATTCTTCTTCAAGTGACTTATTTAAAGCCTTGAAATGTGCATAGAGACACTGTACAAGCACTGTCAATATCCTATCTGCTTTCAAAATTTTATGGGAGAAAAATGACATATTAACTTATGTTGTAAATGAATAAAGAAAAACATTTCAAATAGCTCTAAGAGAAGCAATAATCTATTAAAATCAAGTAAACGGAAAAAAACTAAAAGGCACCATCAACTCAGCTATTTATTTATTCAAAGACGGTGTCTAAATGAGCCAGAACTGACACCAGAGGCATTCAGCTACATATTTTAATGTCATATCAAATTTACTATCATTCTAAGTGTATAAACAATATATTTGCATCATATTAGTGACAAATGTCATGCTAATACCATAGCAAAATGACTACTAGGGGATTTCATAACTTATTTACAGAATGTGTTTCTAGGTACAAGAGAACTCATTTAGAATTGTCAGGCAAACAGAATTACAGGTAATTTCAACTTTGGGGTAGAGAAATTTCATTTTGTAGCACATAAATAATTCATCTTATTTAGATGAATCTGTAGTGTCCTTCTTGTGTATTAAAAAGTCAACCGTTTTTATTAAGTTCTCTTCACCATTTCTAGATAAAAGTTGTTGGCTTTTGAACCTATTTTTTTGAATACCAAGTACGATGTCCCCAAATTGCCCCCAAATGGTTAATAGTTTCTTCTCACTAAAATCTCATTTTAAGAACAGGCAGGTTACCAGAAATACTTCAATTCTTTCTCCTCTGTACACTTGGGACACGGTTATCTCTTCTACTTAAGGATAAATCTTTTCTTCTCTCTTCTGACATTGCCGAATTTTCCTTTATCTTACCTGAGCCATTTAAACATCAGGCAATCTTGCACCGTGAAACTACATGTTCTTGTTCCATGAGAAATGGTTTTGTAATAAGTCTCTAGCAAACTGTTTCTCAAATCTTTAAAAGGAACATGTCTTTTGAACCAACACAAGCACACTCAGGATGAATCTATTTAAAAGTGATATTTTATGTGATATTAAAAAAGCATTAAACTGCTTCAAGGAAAATAGTTTTAGAATAAAAGTTTCCCTCTTTAAAGACAGCTGAAGCAATAATTTGGTTAGCTGAATTCACTGACAGTCCTAGTCCCATCTAACAGAACAAATCCATATAGAAATCTATTTATTAAACTCATCTTAAGTGCCTCTCCTATGTAAAAATAATTTTGTAAATATGAGGTTGAAAGACCACCATGTGCTTCTCTTGACATTTACTTTGACATTAAACTAGACACTAGGAAAATTCTTTAGCCCCTATCTTTGTAAAAAAGAGTCATGAATTGTACATGTAGGGAAAAAATAGATTCTCTCTCTCTCTCTGATAAGGCATTTCATACCGATGGCTCTCATCCTTCAACTGTGAACCACTCAAAACCACCACCACTGTCTATGAAAGCAAGGTGAGAGTAGCCGACAGCCCTGGCTTGCTTTGCCCCTTTCAACTAAGTGCTAGCCCATTGATGATTTTTGGTCAGAGATCTCATCACCCCTTTTTGTCCCTGAGCCATGACAAGGGCTATCTAGTACCCCCAACAGCAACTACCTGGGAATACTAGTTTAGGGGCCCATCAGATTCCTTCCTTCCGGGAGACTCTAACTTTGTATGCAAATTCAGAGCTCTGAAATCCATAAGGGGCTGGTCTTGTTAAATCAAAGAAAAAGTTCCTTTACACTTTCATCCTAAAAACCAAGGACTTTCAGTTATACTTTTTCATCATCAGGAAAGGAACAGGAGAGGGGCCCACAAAGTATGTTCCCTGGTGTTTTCCCCGCCTCGTCTTGTATAGAGGGCAGCTAGCACCTTCTTTCTCTTAGAGAGAAAGAAAGAAACTTAATCCCTCTAGAGTATAATTTGATCACTGGTAGTTTTGCCCATTCTATTACTAATTTGCCCAAATAAGATCCATTAGAGTTAGAGAAACTTTCATCCATATATATATATATATATATATATATATATATATTCTCAAGGAATAGCAAAAATCTGAATCTAAAATGTTCTCTTTCCTAATATGAAAAGAGAATGTGGAGTCCTCCACAATAGGAGTGACACAGGTTTTCAATCTTTTTTCCCCTTACAGACATAGGAGGCATTATATAGGAAAATATCTTACAAATACTCTTTAAACATCATTTTCCCAAATTTTCCTTTTGGGTGCAGCTGCCTCATCTCTCTCTTCCCTGACCCTTTCCCCACTACCCAATAACTATATAACTTTCTTTTTCTTCTGCCTCTTGGTTTTTTCTACAAGTAGAGGCTCTCTCCACATTCCATTTTTTTTTTGCTAGTATCAGTGCAAGAGTATTATAAAATTTATGATTTGGTAATTTTCTGTTTTGCCATCAATAAAGAAAAGAGACATTTAACAAAAACTAATGAAATCTGCAGGTGCCCTGTGTGATAGTATAGCTCTTCAAATTCTGTACATGAAACTAGCATTGAAGGAAAAAATAGCTCTCACTTTTGCTTTAAATGTACTGTGGGATTACTGCACAAAGCTACAGAGAGTCCTGAGTGGCCAGTAACTAAGAATAGTAAATGTTACCCCCAATATTTTATACCACAAATCTTGTTAAATGTATTTCCTTCTGAATGTATAATACAGTCTGGGAAAACCATATAAAAATACCCTGAGAGATTGCCTACTAAATCAAAAACAAACAATAAAATGATGTTTTCCCCTTTCAAACATCTTAAGACAAAGATGTGTTATAAATTTATCTCATCAAAAAGGGATTCCAGTGAATTTTGGTTTGTTTTCATTTTAAAATGGGGTTAGATGTAAGAAATTCTGAAAAGAAAATTCCAACTTAAAAAAAAAAAGTGGGGGGAGAGAATGAAGGAGGAAGGGAGGGAAAGAGACAGAGACAGAGACAGAGGACTGACTCTCCTAAAATCAAACCCAACATTAGCAAAGCCATTTTTCTTTTACATTCCTTTTCGTACACATTTTGTCCTCAACACAGGGTTAGCAGTCTATATCCTGTGAGTTGACTCCTGTTACCACCTATTTTTGTTAATAAAGTTTTATGGGCACGTTGCAACACCCAGCCATTGACACAATATCCCTAGCTGCCTCATGGTTAAATAGTTGTGACAGAGGTGATAATGATCAGCAAAACCTAAATTATTTGCCATCTGTTTCTTTATAGATAATTTTGCTAAATCCTGCTATTATTATACCTCATTAATAACACAGAATTGACTTAAACCTAAATATCACAAGACTTGTTTTCTTTTTTCTACTTTTCTGACAGATAATTTAATTTTATCTACTATCTGGAGAGAGTACACTACAACAGACTTCAAAATTCTATTAGTGAAGCTAGTACGTATTAAAATGCCATTCAAAACTGCATAGTGACAGTTCACTCACTTAAGACAGTGCTAGTTTATGAATCAATTGAATTACAGCAGTGAGAGAAGGATTGTGAATATGTAAAACCTCTTATAATTCAAACATACACTAATGAAAGCTGTGTGTGGATTTTCAGACTATTGTGATAAAATTTACCAAGAATGATCTTCACATCTCTGTTATTTTCTTGTGTTTAAATACTAATCTTTGTCATATATAACTTCCAAGTTTATGAATGAGCACATAATTCTCCCTTAAATTTGGTTTCAAATCAGGACAACATCTTTTTCACTTTAGAATTCCCCACATAATTTTCCGTTTCTGTATTGGAGCTGATTTCAATGCAAGATTAAGCTTGTTTGCTAGACCTGCCCTGATAAGGTACCACAACAGTCTGAATGGCTGAAAAAAACAGACATGTGTTTCTTTGTGGTTATGAAGGCTGTATCCAAATAACACTTTATTGGTGGGCTGCTTCCCTATTAATATTGTGAGAAAAGCATCTGTCCAGGCCTCTGTCCTTAGACTGTAAATGGCCATCATCTCCCTGTATCTTTGCATTATCTTCCTTCTGTACATGTCTTTGTCAAAATTTCCTCTCTTATAAGGACACTAGTGGTATTAGATTACAGCTTACCCTGATGGCCTTCTTTTAATTATCTCTTTTAAAAGTCTTTTTTCCAAATACAGTTACATGCTAAAGTTTGGGGTTAGAGCTTCAACATATGAATTGGAGAAAGAAGGAATCATGTAGCCTATAGGAAGGAGAAAAGCTAATATTTAGAGCATAATGAGTTTCAAATAAAATGCACACCAGCTAATTCTTACATTATAGACCCAATAACAAAATTTTTGAATTTAGACCTAAATACTTGCTATAAAATTTATCTTTCTATTATATCATAGTGTCATAAAACTGATTACATCATTCTGTCTCTCCTTAGAGTTATTGTTGACTAATTCTAGAATTCCAAATCCCCTAATAATCCTTGTTTTATTTAATTTGATGGTAGTAAGACAAAAAGTAAGAAACCCCATTTTCTAAATTTATTATGAAAAGATTGTCATTTAAAATGTAAAAGTAATATTTTAATGAAATAAAATTAATTTAGCTTTGTCTGAGTTTTCTTGGAGTTACTATTTTATATGAAGCTTCTGTTTGGATATTATATAAAATTAGGGTTGTTAAGTATATTTTTTGATAAATCTATAAAATACTTCTGCTGTGCTGTTCTGATGCTTAACTGGATTGAATCAGGGGTCCTCACCTCATCATGAGTATCCAGAATAGTTAGTTTTAATGTTCTCAATAAAATACTACTCAATAAGAAAAATGACAAGTCTCAATATGTGAACATTTAACCTTAAAATGTCAATATTTAAATATCTTCTTGAGGCTTTTGGTATTTCAAGGAACCTTGCTACAAATAATACCACTTTCAATTTTCAGCCTATTTGTTTTCTTTTGTTTTTAATCATTCTTCCATGTGTCAGCTTCCTTTGGGCTTTTAGGAGGAGCCCTGCACCAATTACTCTGCGTAATGAAGATTTCTTGGGAAGGTACATATGTAAAATGCATACAGAAAGTCACCTCATCAGTCACGCTAGCTCCTACTTCTTCTTACATAAGAATATGCAGCGGGTTTCTTTAATAAGAACTGAAGAACTGAAGAGAGAATTCAATGAGTGAATTCTCAGCTCAAACCTGTTTTCTTACACACACTGGCAAGAGTTGGTTATGGGCCAGTAGACTACTGGTGTTAAGAACCACCTCTGTAATTGGGTTGATCTGATGCTATCTCCCTCACCCTCAGCCTATTGGTAACTTCTCTGTGTGGACCAGTTCTTCCCTTCAATCAGTCACAGTTAAAATTGCCTCATGATTTTCAGTTGCTGTACGAGTTACAGTAGTTGATGAAGCAAAGAAGTTGTTAGAGCTACTATCTTAGAGAGTAGCTGCATGTATGGCGACACTTGGAGCTCTGTAAGTTCCTCTTTCAACCTCCTGAATATGCCCAGAAGTGGGACACCCAGCAGTGCAGCAAAGCACATGAAACAAGAGTAGTATGTTTCAAAAATAAGAGGCACTCAGAATGGCTGTCTAGTAAGTCAGCCATTGCTTATTGGTAAAATCAAGCAAGTGGTTGTCAGGACAGTAGGAGAGAAAGCAATTCTATGTGACATAGGTAAGTCATGTCCTGATAAAAACAAAGGGTAGGCTTTTCCATTTATCCTTTAATAGATTTACAGAAATAACCCAGAAAATGAATGCAAGAAATGCTGACTTATATTCTTCCATATAAAAGACTTAATTCAGAGCTTCAGGAAATTTACTTCTAAAATTAAATTGGACAAGCAATGCAAACGAACTGAAAATTCCATTAAAGATCATAAATAAAACATTACAGTTGCAGTTTGTCAACTTGAATGGAGTCAGAAATCAGGGTCCAAAAAAGAATGACAATTTAAAGTAACCTATTTAATATTTATATTTAAAGATGTAAATAGAAGATCATAATGTACTGAATTTTCATATGCAATATTATAATGTTTATGAATTTTTGATGGATCTTTAAATTTTAACAATAAAATAGAGGCATGAGTAAATAAATAAAGCAAATAAAATTTGGAAAAGAATTAGTAGACACACCAATGTTTTAATATTCGGAAGTTGCCAGGAATCTTTGAGGAAAAACTGAAAAGTAATAACTTCAATAATTATAAGAAGCCCTAACAAGCAAAAGAGTTCTGTTGTTAGTTTTACATTTATTTCTAATTATTATATCTGCTCAGTAAACTTCCTCCTTATGCCCAAGGATAGCTAGTAGAGTTTCCAGGCAGTTATCTATGCCCTTCAGTGTGAATTCCTGATGGCCTTTACAGTCGTAGGTCAGAACACATCCCACCAATTTTAGCACTTTCATGGAGAGAAATAACATTCAGTCTCTCTGTAACAGCCAATTTGACTAAATTGACTTAGTAGTATTTAGCTCTAACCATTCAATTTAGTTAAAATGGGTGACGATCTATCCCTAAAATGTGAGCATTCTACAAGTCCCAACCATGAACTTTGTATTTGCATTTTTAAAATTGTCCCCCATGTGACCCATGCTCCCTTCATCATCTGTATGCAGTAATTCACAAATCAAGAACTTCTATTTGATTGTCTTTCTGTCATCTAGCCTCATACTACACAACTTCACACGGATGTCTGATAAACTCCTCAAACCTCAATGGCTCCAAAACAAAGTATAGTTTCCCTGTGGGGAGGGAATCAGCTTTATTGAGGTATATATATATACAGAATAAAATATATCAATTTTAGGGGTACACATGAGCTTTGAAAAATGCGTAAGCTGAAGGTATAGAACTTTCCTATACATCAAAATATCCCCTCCAACCTTTTTCAGTTAATACCATCTTTCTACACTTTATCCTTTGGCAATAGTGAATCTTATTATCACTACCATGTTGATCTTCTATAATTCCATATAAATGGGATTATACAATATGGAGTCCCTTTTTGTATGGCTTCATACATTTAGCATAATGCTTTTGAGATTCATGATAGTGCACACATTGCTGTGAGTGGAGTAGACAACACCCTCCAAACCACTCACCTCATGGGCTGAGAAAGGAAGCTTAGAATTGATAACTTGACTAGACAAAAAAACAAAAAGAAGGAGGAGGAGGAGGAGGAGGAGGAGGAGGAGGAGGAGGAGAAGGAGGAGGAGGAGGAATTTACAGCCCCCAAGTACTACTCTTGTACACAATACATACCTCAAAAAAATAGGGAAAAATGACAATTGGAAACAGAAAACCAACATATAATATTATAGACAATTTTTTGACCATCGAAATGGAAACAATCCCTTAATCTTGCATGAAGAACCTCTTTTTTCCCTAGCACCACCCTCCCTTATCGTGAATTCGTATTCACATATCAGAGAAAGCATTCAGTCTTTGGTTTGGGGAATTGGCTTATTTCTCTTAACATGATATTCTCCAGCTCCATCCATTTATCAGAAAATGCCATAATTTCATTCTTCTTTAAAGCTGAGTAATATTCCATCGAATATAAGTTACTTTAGATTAGGTAGAGGGGAGAGAAAGGAGGGGAGGGGATATGAGGATAGGAAGGATAGTAGAATGAAACAAATATTATTACCTTATGTAATTATATGACTGCATGACCCATGTGATTCTATAACATGTACAATCAGAAAAAATGATAAATTATATCCCATTTATGTATGATATATCAAAATACATAAATGAATTCTACTATTATGTATAAAAAAAAACAGAACTTTTTTTTTAAAGATGAAGAGTGCTATAATAAATATAACATGATCAGAAAAAAAAAAGAACCTGTTTCTCTCTCTCTCTCTCTCTCTCTCTTTCAACTAATGTTTGCTGATTGGTTCATGGACATTTATACATATACATATATGTCTCTTCTTATTTTTAGTATTTCTTGAAGGTAGTTATTTTCTTGTGGACTAATTTTGATTAATACAACTTGGCTCAATTTTATATTGTTTTTTGTTGTTGTTGATTTATTGTTTTGTTATTGTTATCTCATGCCATTTTTCTTCTATTTCTCATGATTATCTTCCTCTCTTTTCTTATGCATACAGCCAAATTTTGTTCTCTCTTTTGTTCTTTTGTTCTCTCTTTCACTCTTCCTTTAACTCTTTTTTTTAATCCTTCAACCCTTTATTGTTTTTATTTTTTTTTGACAGAGATTCATTTATTTTTATTTCTCTTTTATTTAAGATATGGAATATGTGAGCATGTTCTTTCATAACTCTGTCATTAAATTTTGTCAAATATAATGCAAAAAATGACATTTTTATTAAATATTAAGTAAAAATGCAAGAATAAAAAATGGTTTTTACCTTGTTAGGAAATGCTTCACAAACCTGTGAGTTATACTATTTTTTATTTTATTTTATTTTATTGTTGGTCATTCAAAACATTACATCTAACTTGATATATCATATTTCACAGTTTGATTCAAAAGGGTTATGAACTCCCATTTTTACCCCGTATACAGATTGCTGAATCACATCAGTTACATCAATTACATTTCCATTGATTTACATATTGCCATTCTAGTGTCTGATGAATTCTGCTCTCTATCCTAACCTCTACTATCCTCCCTCCCCTCCCCACCCCTCCCCTCTTCTCTCTCAACCCCCTCTACTGTAAAACATTCTTCCACTTGTATTATTCTTCCCTTACCCCTCACTTCCTCTTGTATGTAATTTTGTATAACCCTGAGGATCACCTTCCCTTTCCATGCAATTCAGCCATTAGGAAGTCCTTTAACTCTTTTCTAGTACTCTCTCTCATCCTGCCCCTCAAGTATTCATCCTACATCTCCTCTGCTTTCTCCTGGTTCACCTTTTGAAATGGCAAACCCTTTTATTAACATAATATTATTACTATTGGTAATTGCCTACCATACCATTTCCGATTATAGTGCCAATTAACATTGTAGGTGCCAAAATAGTAACTAAATATTTATTTTAATGCTGAATATTGATTGCATTTGTTGTTATTATTTGTCTCCCCCCAAAGCATGAGGAACTAGAAATCTTCAGAAACATAAATTCATAGGGTGGATAAAAGCTCTGCTACCTCAGATTCTTACTAATAAAAGGACAGACATACAAACAATATGAAAAGGCAAGGGAATAAACCATCCCAAACAAATCAAAATACCTCAGTTACAGAATCCAATGATATTACAATGGATGCAATGTCAGAGAAGGAATTTTGAAAGTTCATGGTTAAACTGATCTGTGAGATAAAGATGACATGAGGTGTTAGATTAGAGAGAAAATCCAAGAAATGAAAAATCAATAAGGAGACAGAAATTCTGAAGAATAATCAGTCCAAAATTCTTGAAATGAAGGAATCAATAAAATGAATTTAAAAATCAATGGAAAGTATCAGTAGATCACTTAGAAAACATAGTTTCAGTCAATGGAGAAAAAACATATAACCCTGAATATAAAGTTGACTATGAAGAAAAGATTTTAAGAGAACACAAACAGAATTTTCAAGAAATATGGGATAACATGAAAAGACCAAGTTTAAGATATATCAGGATAGATAAAGGCTCAGAGACACAAACCAAAGGAATGCACACTCTTTTTAGTGAAATAATATCAAAATTTCCCAAACCATAGGATGAAATGGAAAATCCAATACAAGAGGTTCACTTACAGGACTCCAAATATAAATAATTGCAACAGACCTATACTAAGGCACATATTTATGAAACCCCCAACATGCGAAATAAGGATTAAAATTTTAAAGGCTGCTAAAAAAACTAACAGGTAATATTTAGAAGGAAACCAGTCCAGATCTCAACTGATATCTCAAACAAGACCATCAAAGGTAGGAGGACTTGGAATAAAATGTACCAAGGCATGAAAGAAAATAGACGCCAATCAAGAATACTACATTCAGAAAAATTAAGCTTCAGATTTAATGATTAGATAAAAACCTTCCATGGAGTCAGGGTGGGAAACCTTCCATGATAACAAAACTTAAAAGAATTCACAATTAGAAAGCTGGCACTACAAAATATATTCAATAAAGTATTTCATGAAGAAGAAATAAAAAGTAAAATTGAAAACCAGCAAAAAAAGAAAATATGCTAGAATATTCACCTAAAGGAGAAGCTAATTCAAATTAAAAACCAGAAATAAGTCAAAATGACAGGGAAGAAAAATTATTTCTCAATAATAACATTAATAATGTAAATGGCCTAAACTCATCAATCAAAAAACATAGACTGGTAGAATGGATTAAAAAACAAGACTTGCTGGGTTCAGTGGCACACTCCTGTAATCCCAGCAGTTCAGGAGGCTAAGGAAGGAGGATTGCAAGTTCAAAGCCAGCCTCAGCAAAAGTGAGGTGATAAGCAACTCAGTGAGACCCTGTCTCTAAATAAAATACAAAATAGGGCTGGGTATGTGGTTCAGTAGTTCAATGTCCAAATTCAAGTTCAAACCCCAGTAGCTCCCAACACACACACACACACAAAAAAAAGACTCAACAATATGCTGTCTCCGAGAGACTCACCTCATAAGGCAAAAATATCCACAGATTAAATTTAAAATGATGGGCCCCCTCCCCCCGCACCTGCAAGGTAGGTGGACCTGCGACCCACCAGCAGGACAGGTCCAGCGGCCTGCTGAGGGGCAGGCCCGCCCCCTCCCCCATTGCCTGCAAGGTAGGGGGGACTGTGACCACCAGCAGATCAGGCCCAGCAGCCTGCTGAGGGGTGGAGCCACCCCCTCCCCCCGCACCTGCAAGTTAGGCCGACCTGCGACCCACGGGCAGGTCAGGCCCAGCAACCTACGGATGACAGAGCTGCCCCACGTGCCTGCAGGGTAGGCGGACCTTCGACCGACCGGCAGAGCAGACCTAGCGGCCCGCCAGCGTGGTAGACAGATCACCCCAATTGGAGGAGGATCACAGCCACTACCTGCCCTGCAAGGGAGATTTTTCAACTATACAAGAGCAATATAAATAAATAGAGGGAAAATTTCAGAACACAACAGTTTCACCAAGCAGAAAGAAACGCGAGCAGTATGAAAAGACAAGGAAAGAAAGGACCACAAGCAATGCAGGTCAACTCAACTTTAGAAGAGGTAATAGCTGTAACAGATGGAATGTCAGATGAAGAGTTCAGGATATACATGCTTCAGATGATCTGGAGTCTCAAGGAAGACATGAGACAGCAAAATCAGACAATGAAAGATCACATTGACAAGGAACTACATAAACAAATCCAGGAAGTAAAAGATCAATTTCACAGGGAGATAGAGGTAATAAAAAACAAACAAATAGAAATCCTAGAAATGCAGGAAGCAATAAACCAACTTAAAAACTCAATAATTGAGAATACTACCAGCAGAGTAGATCACTTAGAAGATAGAACATCAGACAATGAAGACAAAGTATTTCAACTTGAAAAGAACATAGACACCTCAGCAAGTCTGCTAAGAAACCATGAGCGGAACATCCAAGAATTATGGGATAATATTAAAAGACCAAACTTAAGAGTCATTGGGATACAGGAAGGCACAGAGCTCCAAACCAAAGGAATAAACAATCTATTCAGTGAAAATAATATGAGAAAACTTCCCAGACTTGAAGAATGAGACAGAATCCCAAATCCTAGAAGCCTACAGGACGCTGAATGTGCAAAATCACAAGAGATCCACACCTAGACACATTATAATGAAGATGTCCAACATACAGAATAAGGAGAGAATTTTAAAAGCTACAAGAGAAAGGAAGCAGATTACATTTAGGGGTAAACCAATCAGGATAGCAGCCGATCTCTCAACACAGACTCTGAAAGCTAGAAGATCCTGGAATAACATATTTCAAACACTAAAAGAAAATGGGTTTCAACCAAGAATCATGTATCCGGCGAAATTAAGCTTCAGGATGGAAGATGAAATTAAAACCTTCCACGATAAACAAAAGTTAAAAGAATTTGCAGCTAGAAAACCATCTCTTCAAAAAATTCTTGGCAAAACATTATAGGAAGAGGAAATGGAAAACAACAATGAAAACCAACAGTGGGAGGTAGGACAGTAAAGGGGGGAAAGTAGTCAAAGAGGAAAACAAATCAGGTTTAGTAGCATTAATAAACAAATATGGCTGGAAGAACAAACCATATCTCAATAATAACCCTAAATGTTAATGGCTTAAACTCACCAATTAAGAGACACAGGCTAGTTAAATGGATCACAAAACAAGACCCAACAATATGCTGCCTACAGGAGACGTATTTGATAGGAAAAGATATACATAGACTGAAGGTGAAAGGTTGGGAAATATCATATCACTCATATGGACTGCGGAAACAAGCAGGAGTGTCCATACTCATATCAAATAAAATAGATTTCAAGCCAAAGTTAATCAAAAGGGATAAAGAGGGACACTACATACTGCTCAAGGAAATCATACACCAACAAGACATAACAATCATAAATACATATGCCCCAAACAACAATGCTGTTGTGTTCATCAAGCAAACTCTTCTCAAGTTCAAGAGTCTAATAGACCACCATACAATAATCATGGGAGACTTCAACACACCTCTCTCACCACTGGACAGATCTTCCAAACAAAAGTTGAATAAGGAAACTATAGAACTCAATAACACAATTAACAACCTAGACTTAATTGACATATATAGAATATACCACCCAACATCAAGAAGTTACACTTTTTTCTCAGCAGCACATGGATCCTTCTAAAAAATAGATAATATATTACGTCAAAGGGCAACTCTTAGACAATATAAAGGAGTAGAGATAATACCATGCATCTTATCTGATCATAATGGAATGAAACTGAAAATCAATGATAAAAGAAGGAAGGAAAAATATCATGCATCACTTGGAGAATGAACAATAGGTCACTGAATGATCAATGGGTTTTAGAAGACATCAAGGAGGAAATTGAAAAATTCTTAGAGTTAAATAAAAACAGAGACACAACATATCGGAATCTATGGGACACATTGAAAGCAGTTCTAAGAGGAAAATTCATTGCTTGGAGTTCATTCCTTAAAAAAAGAAAAAACCAACAAATAAATGATCTCATATTTCATCTCAAAATCCTAGAAAAAGAAGAGCAAAAGAACAGCAAAAGTAGTAGAAGGCAAGAAATAATTAAAATCAGAGCTGAAATTAATGAAATGGAAACAAAAGAAACAATTCAAAAAATTGACAAAACTTAAAGTTGGTTCTTTGAAAAAATAAATAAAATTGACAGACCCTTAGCCATGCTAGCGAAGAGAAGAAGAGAGAGAACTCAAATTACTAGCATACGGGATGAAAGAGGCAATATCACAACAGACACTTCAGAAATACAGAAGATAATCAGAAATTATTTTGAATCCTTATACTCCAATAAAATAGAAGATAGTGAAGGCATCGATAAATTTCTTAAGTCATATAATCTGCCCAGATTGAGTCAGGAGGATATAGACAACCTAAACAGACCAATATCAATTGAGGAAATAGAAGAAACCATCAAAAGATTACCATCTAAGAAAAGCCCAGGACTAGATGGGTATACAGCAGAGTTCTACAAAACCTTTAAAGAGGAACTAATACCAATACTTTTCAAGCTATTTCAGGAAATAGAAAAAGAGGGAGAACTTCCAAATTCATTCTACGAGGCCAACATCACCCTGATTCCGAAACCAGACAAAGACACTTCAAAGAAAGAAAACTACAGACCAATATCTCTAATGAACCTAGATGCAAAAATCCTCAATAAAATTCTGGCGAATCGGATACAAAAACATATCAAAAAAATTGTGCACCATGATCAAGTAGGATTCATCCCTGGTATTCAAGGCTAGTTCAATATACGGAAATCAATAAATGTTATTCACCACATCAATAGACTTAAAAATAAGAACCATATATTCATCTCGATAGATGTGGAAAAAGCATTTGACAAATTACAGCATCCCTTTATGTTCAAAACTCTTGAAAAACTAGGGATAACAGGAACATACCTCAACATTGTAAAAGCAATCTATGCTAAGCCTCAGGCTAGCATCATTCTGAATGGAGAAAAATTGAAGGCATTCCCTCTAAAATTTGGAACAAGACAGGGATGCCCTCTCTCACCACTTCTGTTCAACATAGTTCTTGAAACACTGGCCAGAGCAATTATACAGACAAAAGAAATTAAAGGCATAAAAATAGGAAAAGAAGAACTTAAATTATCACTATTTGCAGATGACATGATTCTATACCTAGCAGACCCAAAAGTGTCTACGAAGAGCTATTAGAGCTAATAATGAATTCAGCAAAGTGGCAGGATATAAAATCAACACGCATAAATCAAAGGCGTTCCTGTATATCAGTGACAAATCCTCTGAAATGGAAATGAGGACAACCACTCCATTCACAATATCCTCAAAAATAATAAAATACTTGGGAATCAACCTAACAAAAGAGGTGAAAGACTTATACAATGAAAACTACAGAACCCTAAAGAGAGAAATTGAAGAAGATCTTAGAAGATGGAAAAATATACCCTGTTCATGGATAGGCAGAACTAACATCATCAAAATGGCGATATTACCAAAAGTTCTTTATAGGTTTAATGCAATGCCAATCAAAATCCCATCGGCATTTCTTGTAGAAATAGAGAAAGCAATCATGAAATTCATATGGAAGAATAAAAGACCCAGAATAGCAAAAACAATGATAAGCAGGAAGTGTGAATCAGGCGGTATAGCAATACCAGATTTCAAACTATACTACAGAGCTATAGTAACAAAAACAGCATGGTACTGGTACCAAAACAGGCGGGTGGACCAATGGTACAGAATAGAGGACACAGAAACCAACCCACAAAACTACAACTTTCTTATATTTGATAAAGGGGCTAAAAGCATGCAATGGAGGAAGGATAGCATCTTCAACAAATGGTGCTGGGAAAACTGGAAATCCATATGCAACAAAATGAAATTGAATCCCTTTCTCTCACCATGCACTAAAGTTAACTCAAAATGGATCAAGGAGCTTGATATCAAATCAGAGACGCGGCATCTGATAGAAGAAAAAGTTGGCTACGACCTACATGCTGTGGGGTCGGGCTCCAAATTCCTCAATAGGACACCCATAGCACAAGAGTTAACATCTAGAATCAACAAATGGGACTTACTCAAACTAAAAAGTTTTTTCGCAGCAAAAGAAACAATAAGAGAGGTAAATAGGGAGCCTACATCATGGGAACAAATCTTTACTCCTCACACTTCAGATAGAGCCCTAATATCCAGAGTATATAAAGAACTCAAAAAATTAGACGATAAGATAACAAATAACCCAACCAACAAATGGGCCAAGGACCTGAACAGACACTTCTCAGAGGAGGGCATACAATCAACAAGTACATGAAAAAATGCTCACCATCTCTAGCAGTCAGAGAAATGCAAATCAAAACCACCCTAAGATACCATCTCACTCCAGTAAGATTGGCAGCCATTATGTAGTCAAACAACAATAAGTGCTGGCAAGGATGTGGGGAAAAGGGTACACTTGTACATTGTTGGTGGGACTGCAAATTGGTGCAGCCAATTTGGAAAGCAGTATGGAGATTTCTTGGAAAGCTGGGAATGGAACCACCATTTGACCCACCTATTCTCCTTCTCAGTCTATTCCCTAAAGACCTAAAAAGAGCATGCTACAGGGACACTGCTACATCGATGTTCATAGCAGCAAAATTCAAAATAGCAAGACTGTGGAACCAACCTAGATGCCCTTCAATAGATGAATGGATAAAAAAAAATGTGGCATTTATACACAATGGAGTATTACTTGGCATTAAAAAATGACAAAATCATAGAATTTGGAGGGAAATGGATGGCATTAGAGCAGATTATGCTAAATGAAGCTAGCCAAGCCCTAAAAAACAAATGCCAAATGTCTTCTTTGATATAAAGACAGTAACTAAGAACAGACTAGGGAAGAAGAGCACGAGAAGAAGACCAACATTAAACAAGGATGAGAGGTGGGAGGGAAAGGGAGAGAGAAGGGAAATTGCATGGAAATGGAAGGAGACCCTCAGGGTTATACAAAATTACATACAAGAGGAAGTGAGGGGAAAGGGAAAAAATAATACAAGGGGGAGGAATAAATTACAGTAGAGGGGGTAGAGAGAGAAGAGGGGAGGGGAGGGAGGGGAGGGGGGATAGTAGAGGATAGGAAAGGTAGCAGAATACAACAGACATGAGTATGTCAATATGTAAATCAATGGAAGTGTAACTGATGTGATTCTGCAATCTGTATACGGGGTAAAAATGGGAGTTCATAACCCACTTGAATCAAAATGTGAAATATGATATATCAAGAACTATGTAATGTTTTGAACAACCAACAATAAAAATAAAAAGAGACCCACTAAAAAATAAATAAATAAATAAATTTAAAATGATGGGAAAAATCATATCATTCACATGCATCTTGTAAACAAGGAGAGGTTTCTATCCTCATATCAGATAAAGTTAACTTCAAACCAAAGTTAAACAGAAGGGAGCAAGATAATAACTTCATACTGCTTAAGGGAACTTTACATCTTAAAGACATAAAAATCATAAATATTTATGTCCCAAACAATGGAGCACCTATGTACATCAAGCAACCCCTTCTCAATTTCAAGAACCAAAGAGACCACAATATGATGATACTAGATGATATTAACATGCCTCTCTCATCAGAAAAGCTAAAATAAGAAGCTATAGAACTGAGAAATACAATTAATAATTTACTTAGTAGACATATATAGACTATTTCATCCATAAATGACTGAAAATATTTTCTTCTCAGCAACACATGGATTATTTCTTAAAATAGAAGAAATAAATATCTTAGGCCACAAAGCAATGCTTAGCAAATACAAAAAACAGAAATAATACCTCACATTCTATCATATCATAATAGAATAAAATTAGAAATCAGTAATATAATAAAAAATAGAAGCTACTCTAACACCTAGAGACTAAATAATATGCTACTGCATGATCAATAGATAGCAGAAGAAATCAGGGATGAAATAAAAAATGCCTAGAGGTAAATTAGAATAGTGACACAACATATCAAATTCTGTGGGACATTATGAAGGCAGTTCTAAGAGGAAAGTTCATTACACTGAGCTCATTCATTGAAAGAATAGAAAAGTCACCAAATAAATATAACTTAACATTACATCTCAAGGCCCTGGGAAAAAAGAAGAACATACCAACACTAAAAGCAGCAGATGACAGAAAATAAATACAACCAGAGCCAAAATTAATGAAGTTAAAACAAAAATATTCAAAAATATTCAAAAATATTCAAAAAGTCAAAAAACAAAAATTCATTCTTTGAAAAAAATCAATAAAATTAATAAACCCTTAGCCATGCTAATCAAGTTAAAGAGGAAAAAACACTAATTTCTAAAATTTGTAATAAAAAAGGAAATATTACCTTGGACACCAATGAAATTGGAGAATCAGTAAATATTTTGAAAAATTATACTCAATAAAATATATAATCTTGAATACTTCAACCATTTTCTAGAGACATATGACCTACCCATTTGAACCAGGAGGAAATAGACAATTTAAATATCTATTTCAAGCAATGAAATTGAAGATGTCATCAAATGCCTACTAACAAAGAAAGTCCCAGGACCTGATGGATTCTAAGTTGAATTCTACCAGAACTTCAAAGAGAACTAACACCAATGCTCCTCAAACTATTCCATGAAATATAAAAGTAACAAACCCTTGAAAACTCATTTCATGAAGTTAGTATTACCTTGATTCCCAAATCAGACAAAGACACATCAAGGAAAGAAAACTTTAGTCCAATATCCCTGATGAACATAGATGCAAAAATTCTAAATAATATATGTATGGTAAATCACATACAAAAAGATAGTGCACTATGATCAAATGGTTTTCATTTCAGGGATGCAAGTTTGGTTCAACATACAGAAATCAATAAATGCAATTCATCACATCAATAGACATGAAGAGAAGAATCATATGATTATCTCAGTAGATGCAGAAAAATCATTTGACAAAATAAAATATCCATTCATGTTCAAAACACTAGAGAGACTAGAGATATTAAGAACATTCCTCAGCATTGTAAAAGCTATGTATGCTAAACACAAGAGCCAATCATTCTGAATGGAGATAAATTGAAAGCATTCCCTCTAAAAACAGGAACAAGACAGGAAAGCCCTCTTTCACCATTTCTATTCAATATAGCCCTTGGAACTCTAGGCAGAGCAAATAAGCAAAATAAGAAGGAGGCAGAGGAGGAGAAGGAGGAGGGGAAAGAAAGAAATAAAGAAAGAACAAAAGAAAGAAAGAAAGAAAGAAAGAAAGAAAGAAAGAAAGAAAGAAAGAAAGAAAGAAAGAAAGAAAGAAAGAAAGAAAGAAAAGAGAGGGGGAGGGAGGGAGGGAGAAAGAGAGAAAGAAATTAATTAAAAGGATACAAATATGAAAAGGAGAGCTCAAACTATCCCTACTTGCTATTGACATGATCCTATATTTAGAAGACCCAAAAGCTCGACTAGAAAGCTACTAGAACACATAAATGAATTCAGCAAAGTACAGGATATAAAATTAACACACATAAATCAATTGCATTACTATACCAATAATGAGTCAGCCAAAAGAGAAATTAAGAAAACTATTCCATTCACAATAGCCTCCAAAAAAAAATAATAAAACTGCAATTCAATATAACAAAAAAAAAAAGGAGGCAAAAGAGCTCTACAATGAAAACTACAGAACACTAAAGAAAGAAAGTGAAGAAGGCCTTTGAAGATGGAAAGATCTCCCATGTTCTTGGATAGGCAGAATTAATATTGTCAAAATGACCATACTACCCAAAGTGCTATACAGATTGAATTAAATTCTTATTAAAATTCCAATAATGTTCTTCATAGAATGTGAAAAAGCAGTCATTCATTTGGAAAAAAAATAAGTGCCCAGAACCCCAAACAATCCTTAGTGAGAAAAGCGGGATGCATCACAATACCAGACCTTAAATTATATTACAAAGCTATAGTAACAAAAATGGCATGGTATTGGCACAAAAACAGACATGAAGACCAAGGGAAAAGAATAGAAGACACCAAAAAAAAAAAACCCCACCTAAATATAATTATCTTATTCTGGACAATGGTATCATAAACATACATTGGAGGAAAGATAGTCTCATCAATAAATAGCGCTGGTAAAATTGTAAATCCATATGTAGCATAATAAAATTGAACCCCTGTCTCTCACTTTGCAAAAAACTCCAGTCAAAGTGGATCAGAGACCTAGATGTTAGACCAGACTATTAGAAGAAAAGATAGGTTCAACACTCCATCATGCCAACTTAGGAACCAACTTCCTCAACAAGACTCCTAAAGTGCAAGAAGTAAAAAACAATAATCAATAAATGGGATGGTATCAAATTAAAAAAGCTTCTTCACGGCAAAGAAAAATATCAAAAGTGTGAAGAGAAGAGCTTAGAGAATGGAAGAAAATCTTTGCTACCTGCATCTCATATAATCTCCAGGATACATAATGAACAACAACAAAAAAATTAATTCCAAGAAAACAAACAACCCAACTAATAAATGGGCAAAGGAACCAAACAGATACTTAACAGAAGAAGAAATGGACAATAAATATATGAAAAAATGTTCAACATTTCTAGCAGTTACAGAAATGCAAAGTAAAACTAAACTGAGATCTCATCCCATTCCTGTCAGAACGGCAATAATCAAGAATACAAGTAACAAAAAATGGAGAAGATGTGGGGCAGGTGGTGGGACTGCAAATTGGTGCATCCACTCTGGAAAGCAGTATGGAGATTCCTCAGAAAACCTGGAATGGAACTACCTAGTTATACCAGTCCTCAGTTTATATGCAAAGGACTTAAAAACTGCATACTAATATGATGCAGCCACAAAAATGTTTATAGCAGCTCAATTTATGATAGCCAAGCTATGGAACCAACCTAGATGCCCTACAACAAATGAATGGATGAAGAAAATGTGATATATATAAACAGTGGGATATTACACAGCCATAAAAATGAATGACTTTATGACATCTGCTGGAAAAATGGATGGATCTGGTGACTATTATGCCAATTGAAACAAGCCAATCCCAAAATAGCCAAAACTCAAATGTTTTCTCTGATATGTGGATGCTAACAAACAACAGGGTGGAGGAAGAGAGAAGTTCAGTACACTAGACAAAGAGAAATGAAGGGAAGGGAGAGGGAACAGGAATAGGAAAGTCAGTGGAATGATTCCAACATATTTTTCCTCTATACATAAGCTAATACACTACAGTGAATATCTACATCATGTGCAACCACAAGACTGGGATCCTAGTTAGAACAAGATGTACTTCAAGTTTGTATAAATAAGTCAAAGTATGCTCTATTATCATGTATAATTATAAAGAACACAAAATTAAATAAATAAATAAAACAAAACAAAATATGGATTCCATTTAATAAAGAGTGGTAGGGATAAAGTAAAGGGGATTCTTTAACAAACAGTTTGAAATTCTGGAATTATAAAAATACACAAAAGTAAGTCATGGACCATCTAGACAACCTAATAAAACAGCTTAATTTTGAGTCATTGGTAGTGGTTAATAAATGAGGATCTATTTGTACAGACTGAAGCAGTATTTATTGCGTGGCAGAGGTTTCCTGACCCAGGATGCTTTCATTTCCTCCTCTGGAAGTTCAGTTTTAGTAATTGGTTGTGCAATGAATAATATTTTCATAAACTTAACACTATTATTTTTAAATCTTCAGAATAATTTGATTAACAACGTATAAAAGGAAATTTTACTACTATAAAATCTAAAATGTTAGCAATTTTGACATTGTAAAACAGTAACACAGGTGGAAGCAGTTAGGGCATGGGGGTGGAGAGGAGGAGAGATAGTTAGGGTCAGAGACAATAATTAAGAGGTGCTTGAGGGCTAGGGTTGTAGCTCAGTGGTTGAGCAATTGCCTCGCATTGCATGAGGCACTGGATTTGATCCTCAGCACCACATAAAAATAAATGAATAAAAACAAAGATATTGTGTCCCTTTACAACTAAAAAAAATGTTTAAGAAAAAAAAAAGAGGTACTTGAAGTTTTGGAATGGGTTTCAGTAAATGGTTTTATGCTATACTGGCAGTCAAGAAAAGAACTAAAGCTAATATGCATTACAATTTTTTTCTTCCAATGGGATGAAGGTAAAGAGAAAATGGTATTAAAATCAACATTCCTCTTTCATCATCATAAGTCAATATTATATAAATTCGATGAATTAAAAATGGAGTTTTAGGCATATTGTTTGCACAGTGAAAGTTACTAAGTGAACTAAAACAGGAATTATTTTGCTAACCATTCAAAAACCTTCTTCAGAGATATAAGCTTTAACACCCTCAGGGAGTGGCAGGTATTATAAACAAAGGAAGCCAACAGGAGAGACCAAAGCAAAGGGACTGAGCCTGACGTCTGAACTCCTGGCTCTCTTTGCCAACGAAGAAGCTGTGTTGTCAGATGTCCTAAGTGTGTCAGAGAGGCTGCATAAAAAAAATCTTGCATGATCTGTAGATTTAGTGAATCAGGGACTCATTTTAACAAATGCATTCAGAGTCAATGGTGGAGGAGCCAAATAAAATGTGTCTTTAGGCCTCCATCTGTTACTGATGACAAGTTTTCCACTGAGGTAGCATAAATACTCTTGTTCTGCAGCCAAGGTCTAAAAGTCTGAGTGGATGTGTGGTTCCTGATTGGCTTAGAATCTGAACATGTTTGCAAGTTGTGAATACAGTGGACTAAAATAACTGGACTAGGAAAGACACTTCGAATATACCTATTGAATAAGAAGTTAGCTTTTCAAGTATCTATTTTCCCCCTCATATTTCAGATTTTAGTATAATCGTAGCTGACTTGTTTCTCTTGGAGCTTTTGTTAAACCCAACTAAGACAATATATATACAAATTTATTTTAAATTACCAAGAGCTTTACAAATGTAAGGTTGTATTGTTGGTACAATTCATGCCCTCCTCCCTCCAAAAAATGAATATAAATTACTAGGTAGTAGCAAACATTTCTGTGTTTTTACTTCCAAAATAGAATTAAATGCTTCAAAATAACAGAAAAATGCATGATGATTTGTTGCTTTCACTAAGGAAAAAAAAAATGTGTCATTCTAGTCTATACTTAAAGAGATCACACTGCTTAATTGCTATCTGTGGTCACAGCCTCTTGGCATTAAAAACAAAACTGTTGCATCAATTACACCATCTTAGAGGAAGGGCAATGAACGCCGGGTGGTGGTGTGCCCTAGGATGTATGCACAGTAAAGACAGCAGAGACAATTGTCACGCTCTGTCCTTGGAAAGAGCAAAGGGAACGTAGCAATTGTGATATCTGAAGAGCAATGGTATACAGCACCAAGAGTCCTCAACCAGGATTCAGAAAAGCATTCTTACAAGGACAGTTCTGTATTCATTAGCTGTGTGGCCATGGGCAGGAGGTCACTGCACTCTGAGCTTGATATCTTCATATCTGAGGTTAGTCTAAAGAATTCAGTTCTGAAATTCTATTACAGATTCTTAAATCTAACAATTTTTAAATGAATAAAGCTGAAAACAAAAAGTTATACATGGACTTAAGAGAGAAGTATGTATACATATATATGTGTGTATATATATGTGTGTGTGTGTGTGTGTGTGTGTGTGTGTGTGGAAGAGAGAGAGAGAGAGAGAAAGAGAGACACAGAGACAGAGACAGAGAGAGAAGAAAGGAGAGAGGAGAAAAAAGGAAAAATGAATTTTACTATGCTTCAAAATGAATAAGGTCTGAGTCATGCTTACAAGTAAATATAATTAAAACAAATTATTTTTTTTTATTTCCTTCCAATTCAAAGATGTCATAACAGCTCCAATAGATGGATATATTAAAAAGCAGTTTATTATCTAGATATTTTTTATGTTGGAAAAGGAATATCATTCTTTAAAGAAAATGTACACCAAATATTACACTGACCTAGTTCAGAACTATATGCCAAAATGGTTAAAGCTTCAAAGGGGAGGGGGGAGAATGTGGCTAATACTGTGGAACAGCAAGAGAAAGAGTCTAGATTTAATGGGAGTCAGTTACCTTGATGAAATTTGACAGCCACCAATTCCCCGTGTGTCTACTGTTAAGCAAAGAACCCAAGTATTAAAGAAAGGTAAGACCTTGAGAACTTACCAGGTTTCTCAATCCTACCATCACTAGCAAAAGCATCTAAATTCAAAACTACTCTGTTTTTGTGTTAACTTTTTATATCATCGTGCTCCCTAACCAAGAAAATAAAGCCGTGTTTTAAATTCTTAGACTCAATCTTGATTTCAAAAAACAAGGTAAAAGCAATGCATTTAAAGCGGGACTTCTAGCAAGAGAATGTCCAAAATACAACCCTATCTTCATCTCTCTCAAAATTACATTTGAAGTTGGGCAAAGTGATTTTTTTCCCCGACAGCAGAGTTGAATTCCATAGAGCAACCCGTATCCTAGAATAATGTATGGATAGTATGTGTGTCCCAAATCTCTCTTCACTCCCAAGAGCAAAAAAAAAAAAAAACCTGGTATGATGTAAAGTGGTATGAGGTCATAAAATCTGCAGACTCAGGAAGGGCAAGCCATGGAGGAAAGCATGGGAAGAGACAGAGTGGATTTCAATGGCAGCTGTATAGAAACATCTGTAAGAAAGAACTACAGTTTCCAATCTTTCCTTACTGTGTTGGAGATTCATTCACCCTTCAGTCTACACTGGAATTGATCACTTGCTCAGCAATATGTGGAAAGTGCCTGTCTTGGTCTTGCACAGCCCTAAATGTCTATAAGAGAAAAAAAAATATTAGCTATGACTTTCTTGTTAAACTGCCAAGAGCACACCAGGGCTTTTAAAAATGTCATTGGCCAGCTCTCTACTTACCCCTGGAGAGTCTTTAGTGCAGTGAGGAAAAAAGGCGCTGTATCACATTCATCATTTCTCACTTTATTCAACCACAGCAAGGTTGAAAACACCTGAAAAGAAATGGTGGGTCCCAACTGAACATTACAGCAGCTTAAGCTGCCTGGAGAAGGCAAAGAAACCACATCGAGTTGAAAGCTGAACGTCCATCTTGTGCTTCCGGAGGGTCCAATGAACTTCCATAGTTTCAATAGGTTTTTAAATTTTTTTTTATCTGGATAACACTTTCATCTGGACTTGAGATCATATAAAACAGAACTTTATTAAAATATCTTTATTAAGTAGAACGTGTTACATCTTAAAAGAAAGTATAAATCTTCACTGCTACCTGCCTATATGCCCTGGGTACACAGGATAGCAATGAGTTGGGATAGAAAGTTATCAGTTACACTGAGATAATAAAGAATTAACAAAAAATAAAAGAGATAGAGGAATGTGTCATGTTACAAACAGAAGGAGTAAATAAATATTTCACTATACACCAAGCACATCAGACCACATTATTAAGCTGTATTTAACCACCTGCTCTTGTGTTGCCATTTTTCAGGCACAGCAATTCTTTGGAATCCTATTTGATGTGCTGGCCTATAACATCTGACCACACTTAGAGTGCAAGTGTAAAATCAATTTTCTGTTCTCCCATTTATCTCTGTGCTGATGTTACTTGGCTCTCTAATGGAATGACTCTTCTTGAGAGGTAGTTATTTTACTTCAGAGTGGCATTTCAGAAGCCTTAAATGGGCTGAAGAGATGGCATGTGACCTTTAGGAATATTTTAGTTCTACATTCCTTTGAAAAAGAACTGTTTAACCCTGTGTATGTTACTACATCACTGATGCCCCTCTATTGTTCCTCTTTGCATTCACTATACAAGAAAAAAGTTTGGTTTTCTTCACATAGAAGAATGTTGGGAATTAAAATTTGATACTTATGTCTTTATGGAAAGTTGTAGTCTTACAAATAAACAATCTGTATTTTCCAACTTCCTGGTGAACATTTATTTAAGAACAATATCATGTTCTTACCTTGCTTATGATAACTTTTTAACTTGATATATACAAATACCAAAAAGTGTAAATAAAAAGGAAATAATTTTAAATGCTTATTGCAGCTAATCTATTTCTTTTAAAGACATGCCCCAAAATTCTATTACTTTAAAATATAGGATTTTATATTTACACCATGCTTAATAAAATTTTCATGTATTTAACCTCCTATATCATTTGTATTTTTTTCTTACATAAATATCTATTTAATTTTATTTCAATATTATTTACAACCAGGCATGGTAGTACGTGCCTATAATCCCAGAGGCTTGGGAGGCTGAGGCTGGAGGATCATGAGTTCAAAGCCAGCCTCAGCAACAGTGAGGCACTAAGCAACTAAGTGAGACTCTGTCTCTAAATAAAGTACAAAAAATGTGTTGGGGATATGACTCAGTGGTTGAGTTACCCTGAGTTCAATCCCCCCCCCAAAAAAAATTATTTACAATTATATGTTCTAAATCTACTCCAATATCACAAAATCCAGTTTTGAAATCAAAAAGAAAAAAAATACACAATTTACAGAAATTATATGTTATACCAGAATATGAATACAAACTTTAGACATCATATAGTTCAATACACTCATTATAATCACAATTTCTTATTACATCTTCCTGTAAATAGCTCATAGTGAAAATTTTTTATGAAAATAGAAAAATGTATTTGTGAAGTCTTCCTTTTGTGCTTTTCTAGGAAGGTACATAGCAAATCTACTTCTGTTTTAAGGCTATACAAAATGGTCACATTAGCATCTACCCAAGTGAACACCAAACAAAATACTTAAGTGTGCATTTTATAAATGCTATTGGCCAGAGAGACAACATTTTTTAATCAACAGAAAGAAAGAATTTTGTCCCTGTGGAATACAGGACTGAGTACATGGTAACAGGGATAGTCTGCCCCAAGCCCACCTCATTTTCTAGTCAAGACATTTTATACAGATCAAAGTCTATCACAAACCTCAATCGTACCCTGAAAAAGGAAAGAATGACCACGGGGATTTATCTACACCAGACAATGAAGTGGAAGGGATTTCTTCATGGGGCCAAGTGGATGAACTTGTAGTTCTATGTCCTGAATTCCTCCTTCCCCTTTGACTAATTCTTACAAGACCACACCCTGTTTAAACTAGGAGAATTTTGCTTTGCTCCTAATAAGGAAGACATCCAAGTCTACGTAAGTGGGTACTAGTGACAGGATCAATTGGCTCGGTCTACCCACTGCAGGGAGCTCATCCTAATGGAGACATTCATAGTCCCAATAGATCCTCAAGGGTGGTAAACCCTAGGATACAGGTTTGAGACTTCAGGTTTGATTTTAACATAAACAGTGGTATTTTTTATCTTAGCAACATTCAACATGGACATACGTGAGAAAAAGAAGAGCCCTTCTTTATTGAGGTCATCTATTCATGGTTCTGTTTTGTTTTGTATTTTACATGCATTCTGAGGCCGATTTTAGTTTGGAGGACAGAGAGTTGTTATCCTTTGCTTCTCTTCTCACCTGGGTATTGCTTTTTAAAGCAAAGCAAGTTTCCTCACTCTCTTCTCCCCAAAAAATATTGTGGTGATTTTTCATATTATGTTGAAAAGAGAGATCACTCTCTATGCAGCATCTTTTAGTTAAACTAAGACAATGGTTTTGTAAATAACTCACTTAGGCCATCAGTTCTCCCCAAATTGGGTCGTGTTCAACTTATCTGAGTATCAGCTAAATTCTGAAAGTCAACAATTGTTTAATCCTTAAAATGACAAAACATGGAGTCACCTCAAGTATTCAAACTTTCATTTTTTTCCCTAGGGTTATTTACAAATCAATACTGAACAAAATTCACTGGAAAGCACTTGAGAAATCTCATTTATGAAATAGTACTTTAGAGTCATCTAGGTTTTTCTCTGTGCTTTAGAATTCTGGATGTCATCATTCTTCAAAAGTGTTTCTAAATTTTTATGCCCAATCACCACAGAGAATGGTGATCATAATTGTATTTGGAAAAAAAAAAAAAGAGAAGTACTTTGAGAATCATAATAACAATATAATTTTATGAAAAGTCATCAACATATTCACTCATGAATAGACTGTAGCAATGTTAAAATATGAATATTTTTTAAAATATGAATTTTAAATATAAAGATTTTTAAAACATTTTATGACCAGAAAGCAGATATTTACAACATATCAATAATGCATTAGAATATTATTAAGATATAAAATAATCGATTCTTAAAGGAAAAAAATTTAATATGTCTAAGACAAGTGTTTATTCAGGTTTCAGTCATTGTATGTACGTTGAGAATAACCTCCCACATCTTGTTTTGCTATTTTTTTGGGTCCATATAACCAAAAAGAGAACAGCATGTGATGGGTTCTTTCACCCCAATGGTGATGACAAGGACAGGGACATTGCCCACTGCACCGAATGTTAATTTTTGGATCCCAGATTAAGACCTCACTCATAGAAAATTCTCAATAAACAGTCATTAAATAAAAGAACATGAAATCTAATATGATTAGCACTGCTATCCTGCCTATTTAATAATAATAGCTAAACATAAAAAAGAATTAAATGATGGTATTTTCTAGTGGATAAAATTGAAGAACATCATTCCAAATGATGTTTTCAGACCCAGAAAGTTAAGGATCAAATACTTTATTTTTTTTTTTTTCTGAAACGCAGAAGCTAGACCACAATATGGAAGGAAAAAAAGAAAAAGAAAAAGTAGGGTGGGGTGAGGAATCCCATGAAAACAGAACAGAGCTCAGTGGATTAGAGGAAGTGGATGGAGGGGGACGGAGGGGATGGGAAAAGGGAAGAATGGTGGAATGAATCTGGTCGAACGTTCATTCATATCTCTCTCTATATATGAATATGTCACCTTTATGTATATCCATAGTGCACGAATTTAAAAGAAAACCATAAACGAATAGAAGAAAAGGCAGTCTAATAGATGAAAGGGAACAAGGAGAAGGAGGAGGAAAGGAAAAGGCAAGGACTGGGAACCGCATTAGAGCAAATTATATTCCGTGCTTGCATAATCACGTCAAAATGAACCCCAATATTATGCATATTTATAATAAACGAATAAAAGTTTTAAAACAATAGTGGCAAAAAAATATTGGACATATCAGGTCAACTCTGTTCAACCTGATAGAGTAAACAGGGTCTCATGAAAACATTTAATAATATACTTACTTTATGTAAATTTCATGATACACCAGATAGAACCATTTTTAGTTGTAGAGAGTGTGTGTGAAGAAAAACTAAACTCTATGAGGGCCAACATGCTCTTCTTTTGAATTGTTTTATATACTACCTAAAGGATTCCTCAAAGACATGCAAGAAGTTGTCACTAACAATTTATGTCATGCACTTTCATTTGGGGGCAATGCATTTAAATATAAAAGCATCATAAGAATTGCCTGATTTTTCTTTCTCCCTTCCTCTTTACAGTATTCTAAAATATGTGAAAATGTCATTTGGCCATAGTTCTATTTCCAATCTCATTTCTGTTCTTTATATAACATACCTCTCATGAAGCAAATAAGCCCTGTTCAGAAAATTGAAAAATTCTTATCAGTTTAACCAAAGCACAAACTTTGATCCATAAAGTCAGAGACACATTTCTTTTCATTATAAAACAGAGGAATTCAAGCCTTTACATCATGGAGAAGTTCAGTTTCTGCTTGTGTAGTTGCTTGAAATCTAAGGAGCTGAATGACAGAGCAATTCTCCCAGATACATCGAGCTTCGCATCATTACACTAAACTTGTTTATTGTGTTGAGCATAACCTCCCACATCTTGTTTTGCTATTTTTCCCCTTTTACAAGGGAGATTCAATTGAATAAGAAATGTACTTATTTAGATGCCACATTTAAACTTGTGAATCAAAGCACTGGTTTAACATTTAAATATTTATATTTTGATGCAATAACAAAAAGCTTTAAACCAAGTCAGATTTTTAAGGCCCTTATATAGTACGCTTGTATAAGCAGGATACTATTTCAGGTACCTAACAGCACTTTTAAAAACAAGTGCTGTGATACTTTCTATTTATTTAACCTAAGTAACTTTGTATTGGGCATATATAATATGTAAATTATTATGTATCTGTGTTATTGAAAATCTCACACAATGCTTTTTACTAGAGCTTTCTATAACATGGAAAGATATCAGCATTTGGAATAGCTTTATTTGGAACACACAAGCGTCAAGTGTGAGTGTGTGCGCGCACACACACACACACACAGGTTTAAAGACAAGTTAGACTAAAACAGCAAAAGCAATTTCATGAGCCTTCCCTATATCCCCTTACTGCACAGATGAAAATCCAGTTTTTATCATTACTAGAGCAAGACAAGTAGGGAAAGAATGGTAGCTCTGTGTTTAGTCTTGGATTCTACATCAGAAATTCAAAGGCAGCTAGGTGCCTGGCAGAATTTCAGTGGTTAAATTCAGCTCAAAATTTGTTTAGCAATCATAGGTTTGATACACTGCATCTTTCAATTTTGCTGAGTAGTTAATGAAGCTCCCTGAAGGGATTTCTTCATAGAAGGTTAAAACATAACTTGCCCCCTTGGAGCTTCTGAACTAGACCACTTCACATTCAAAATTTCAAGAAAGAAAGCTTTTTACTCTGCAAGTCTTCTGATCCATCAAAAGATGGATAGATTTTTTTTTCTTAAAATGACTGATGCTATTGTAATGTCTCCTTTGAGCTTTGGATTTGAATGTACCTAGTTCAAATTTGTTAGCTTTTCTGTTTGTGCATTCCCAAGATAAAAAAACAAAATTGATTTTTCTAGCTGACTATCTAGTGTAGACTTAGTTCTTCAGTTTTGTCACTGTTGATATTTTGGGTCAAATAACTCTTTGCATGGGGGGGGCTGGGTTGTGTTTAAAAGATTTATCAACATACATAGTCTCTACTTACTGAACACCCACCGGTAGCAAGAGTCCTCTAATTGTAACAGTCCCAAAATGTTGTGAGACATTGCCAAAATCATCTGACAAATAGTGACTTGAAGCAGATATCAAACAACTATTCTTAAATTGACAAATAGTGACTTGAAGCAGATATCAAACAACTATTCTTAAATTGACAAATAGTGACTTGAAGCAGATATCAAACAACTATTCTTAAATTTAAATTTATTTTTAATGGATCCATAAAACATAAAACTATACCTATTTACATGGTATGATGCCATTTCATCATTTTGATGTATGTGTACATTGTGTAACATTTAAATTAGGGTAAACTTATCTGTCCCCTAAAATATTTATCATTTCTTTATGGTGAAAACCTCTGAACTCCTTTCTTAAAGGGTTTTTTTTTTTAGGAAAACTGTTATTATTTTAAATAATAAGAATATTGTTATCTATGGTCACCCTATAATGCAATAGCACTCAGAACTTTCTACACCTACTCTTTTACCCACTGATTAACCTCACCTCCTCCTTCTCTTCTTGTTACAGTTTAGATATGAGCTGTTCCTTGAACACTCCTGTGTGAGACAATGCAAAAAGGTTTAGAGGAGAAATGATTGGGGTATTGAGAGCCTTAAACTAGTCAGTGAGTTAATCCCCTGGTAGGAATTAACTGAGTGGTAACTGAAGGCGGGTAGGGTGTGGTTGGAGGAAGTGGGTCCTGAGGGCCATGCCTCTGGAGTTTATATTTTGTCTTCATCAAGCAGAGAGTTTCTCTCTCTCTCTCTCTCTCTCTCTCTCTCTCTCTCTCTCTCTCCCCCTCCCTCCCTCCCTCCCTCTCATCAAGTCCTGAGCCACTTTCCTCTGCCACACACTTCCACCATGATTTTATGCCACATCTTGGACCCAAGGAATGGAGTTGGCAGGAGGTCCATGGACTGACCTTGGACCTCTGAAAATGTGATCCCCAAAATAAACTTGTCAGGTCTTTTCATCATGGCAATGAAAAAGCGGACTAAAATGCTCCTCCATCTATGCCAAGCTTCTGGTAACTACCATTCTACTCTCAACTTCTTTGAGGTCAACTGTTTAGATTCCACATGAGTGAGATCACGTGGTATATTTATTTCTGTACCTGGCTTACTTCACTTAACATAATGATCTACTGTTCCATCCATGTTGTCACAAATGACAGGATGTTATTATTTTTATAACTGAATAATATTCCTTTGTACATATGTATCACCTTGTCTTTATTCATTCATCAGTTTATGGACACTTGGGTTTTTTCCATTTCTTGGCTATTATGAATAACCCTTCAGTTAACATGTGATAAACATAGGAATGCAGATGTCTCTTCAACGCATTGGTTTCATTTCTTTGGATGTATACCCAGTAATGGGATTGCAAGATCATATGGTAGCTCTATTTTTTTTGAAGAATTTCCATAATGACTGTACTAAATTACATTTCCACTAACAGTGTACAAGGGTTCCATTTTCTCTGCAACCTCACCAGCTCTCTAGCGGCATAGAGACACAGAAGACTGTTCTCAACCCTGATTGGCTGTGGCACACTGGAAAAAAGCGAGCGGTACAATACTGTTAAGGTAATTAGCTAGCTACGGTGCATCTTCAAATGACCCTGATTCACTCTAAAGCTTTTCACTTATCTGTATTGATTTGTTTGTTTTAATTGTGTTAATGTGTTCTTCCATAAAAGAAACATTAGAACAAAATCAACTAATGGGTTAATACATGATAACACATTTTCAAAGATACACAAAGCATACAACCAAAAAAAACCCACTGTTTTAATAAGGGAGAGTACACTACAGAACTATCAAACATTTTAATGTAGATACCTCTTATTCTGAATTTTACACACTGCTATACTTGTGTACTGTTCTACTTCTACATAACAATAAAAAAACCCAGTCCTATGATGTGCCAAATGGAAATCTGTCAGAAATCACTAAAGTCATTTCTTTAAAACATCCACAGGGATGAGAAGTTACAAGAGTTAATGTACTCAATGCATCATTACTCTGAACCCTTCAACAAAAAGGAAATCAGCTTTTGATGTACTATGTATATTTCAGCACAGAACAATAAATACATGATATATATATATATATATATATATATATATATATATATATATATATATATAAATTTCTAAACACAATTGAATAAAGTAATTTTGTTTCTAAAGCAGCAGAGGCATCCATCAATCAGTTTAAATACATTTTTATACAACCCTAGTGAAGAATAAAGCCTGAGTTATAAGCCCTGTATCAGTTTACATGCTCTCCAGTGAGAACTTTCTGGGAACTGCTGCCACCTGTTGGTCATCAATTATAATACATCAGATTCAGGATCAGCTGCTAGAGTCTTTGTACACACTGTATTGCTATTTACAATTACCAGAATTTATGAACATGATTTTTATCACTTGGAGTGAATCATACTTTCTCAACATAATTAAGATGTAAATGCGTGCACAGTTATCATAAGATTTAACTTGTAAAAATTTACTCCAAAACTGTTAGGATTTTGAAATGGAGTCAAAACTTGCTTGCAATTGATTGGCTTCAAAAAGCACTCAGGTAAGTGGGATGGTAGGTACCAAAATATTTCCACAACACACTCTTGATTTTTATTAATAGTCTCTACACAGCTGATCCTTGTTAGTCATCATGAGGATACTACTGTCTCACTGAAGAACACTGTTGTCATACTAACTTAGCTGTGGGAAGAGATATAAAAGAATGTAATCAACTTAAAAACACCAAAGCCAGTTTATGTCTAACAAGAGTGGGAACCTATATATTACAAAAAGAAGAGATCTTTCATATGCAAATACTTGTATAAACATTTTAGGGGTTCTATACAAACCTGTCAACATGACAAAATAAGATGACTTAGAGGGAAAACAAAGATTTCTGACATATTTCACTTTTTGTAATGACCTCCAGATTCATCCACGTTGTGGCGAATGACATGATTTCCTTCTTTATAAAGACTGAATAGTACACCACTGTGTTCTTTGCTTTATTTGTCCATCTGTTGATGGACAATTTGGCTGATCTTGGTTAGTGTGAATAGTGCTGCGATAAACATGGCTGTGCAGGTGTATCTTCAACATATTGATTTAACTTTCTGTGAATATACACCTAGAAATAAAATTACTAACCACAGCAATACACAGATTTAATTTAATCTCTAAAAGGAAATCAGCTTTTGGTGTACTATGTATATTTCAGCACAGAACAATAAATAAATGTACTATATATTATATATATTATATATTACATAATATATATAAATGACATTTTACAGAAATAGAAAAATTAATATTAAAATTTGAATGGAGCCACTAAAGACCCTAAGAGTTGTCTTGAGTGAAAAGAACAAAGCTAGAAACATCACACTACCTGGTACCTAAATAGACTACAGAAGCATAGTAATCAAAAGAACATGTTATAGACATAAAATCAAACACACTGACCAATGGAGCAGAATAGAAAGCCCAGAAATGAATACTAACACAACCAACCGACCTTTGACAAAGGGCAAGAACATATGATAGGAAAAAAGTAATTTCTTTGATAAATAGTATTGGGAATCTACATATCCACTTGCAAAAGAATAAAGTTGAACCATTAGCTCACACCAAATTCAAAAAGCAGCTCAAAACTAGTTACAGACACATAAGACCTGAAATTCCAAAAAATACTAGAAGAAAATAAAGGGGTAAAGTTTCCTGACATTGGTCTGGACATTGATTTGTTTAGTATGACCCCAAAATATAGGCAACAAAAAACAAGAATAGTTAAGTGGAATTACATCAAACTGAAAACTTCTGCCCAACAAAGGAAACAAACACAGAGTAAAGAGACAACTTACAGAATGGGAGAAGGTATTTGAAAACCATAAATCCAAAATATGTAAAAAAAACTCAAAAAACTGAATAGCAAAAAACAAACTCATTAAAAATAGTCAAGGAGTCTGAATAGACATTAATCTAAAGAAGATATGCAAATGGCCAATAAGTATATGAGAATATGCTCAACATTCCTAATCATGAGGGTAATGGAAATTGAAACCACAATGAGATATCATTTTCACAGATGTTAGAATGGTTCTCATCAAAAGCAAAAACAGCAAGTCTTGCCAAATATATGGAGAAAAAGAAGAACTTAGTGCACTGTCAAAAGGAGTGTAAATGAGTGATGCCATTGTATAAAACAGTAAAAATGTTCCTCAAAAACTCAAAAAGAAAACTACCATATGATCCGATATGTATTTGTAAGCAAGTACTATATGTTCTAGGCAGCTGCTCTGTTAGGGACTAGAGTCTTAAGGCATCAAATATCAAAAAGGACACTTCTAAATAATATTCTTAAGCAAACTCCAGTTCAATTGATGATGATTCCGATGAAACCACTTTTCCTTTTTCTATAAAATAAGTGGCAACTGGAAGAATTACAAAAGCACTGGATCCTGTAACATGTCACACTGTCACTGACAACTGCATAACAGCAGTGGGAAAGAGTTTCAAAGATTAACACCATCCAGAGAAAAAGAAAGGTAGAGAAAGACCATGGCAGACACAGCTCCTAACACTAGCTATGAAGTGTGTAAACTTGCTCAAGTCTAAACTTTTCAAAGACTCTTTTCTCTTCGTTAAGTATCAAGAGCATTACACAAAAGAAAACAAGTCCAAAAAATCTAAGTTCTCTTTCAAAATAATATTGCAACATTCTAATCAATTCTCAACTATAACTTCATATTTAAAAAAATATTATCATTAATCTTGCTATATGTTCAATAAATCTAAGACTTTCCTTTTAATGCTATGTCTGAGGGAAAAGCTGAGGTTTATTTATCAGTCATTAGTCTGTAGAGGAGGTTTCTGATTTCTTTATATATGAATAACTCTAGTATTTAGAAAATTGTAAATATTGACTCATTTGTTCCTTTGACATGTATTTCCATAGTTAGAATTACATACTGGGGAAGTAAAACTGAATAAGGGATGGCTCTTGCCTTCAAGTAGGTAATAATCTACTGTAAAGTTCAAATATAGAGACGTACAATGGAACTGGGCATGACAGTATTATTTACAAGCAATAAACATACAGATCAGCAAACCCAGTCTTGATTGATGAGTAAGGAAAAAAGTCAGAGGAGTCTGCCTAAAGAAAGGAACTACCCAACCTGAGTTTGGATGATGTCTCTAAGACAACTAGCAATGTAGACAGAAATAAAGAATATAGAATGATCTTTTATATCATGAAAAGAATAAACACAAAAATAAAATTCAAGGACAGGAAAGAGAATTATAGAGTAATGATAATATGCTATAGAATGCAATAAAATGATTAGAAAGGTGATGGATATTGAAGTTATCAACACTTTAATAAATATTCCTCTAAGAAACTAAATAAAAGAGAAACATGTAAGTATCCAAATGTGTCATAGAAGCGAATGCTTCTAAAACATTTCAAATCTTCATATTAAAAACACCCAAGAAAACTTGATACACAGTGATTAACATTAACACATACAGTGCTAAAATTAGTGGATTTCAAGAATAAAGAAAGGATATTGTATGTATTGGAACTTCCATTCACATGGAAGACAAAAAGACTAATTCAGATTTTCTTTCTTTTTTTAAAGACTGAGGGAGAGAGAGAGAGAGAGAGAGAGAGAGAGAGAGAGAGAATTTTTGTTGTTGTTTTTTAGTTATCAGCGGACACAACATCTTTGTTTGTATGTGGTGCTGAGGATGGAACCGGGCCGCACGCATGCCAGGCAAGCGCGCTACCGCTTGAGCCACATCCCCAGCCCCTAATTCAGATTTTCTGTAGCTTCATTTGATGTCAGAAGACAGCTGACATACATGAGACAATGGTAAGCAGCTCCTAAGAGTCTGGTTGTCAATGGCAATTCAGGTGTTTTGCTGTAAAGTGAGTGCTGTAAGTTGCAGTATCTTGCTCCTTCCTCTTCTAATTAGAAATAGTACGCTTGATGGCAAATACTACATTTGGGCTAACTATTCTGCCATAGGGGCTATGGGTGGTCCCAGAGAGATAAAATAACTTTCCAATTGATTCAGGTTAGAAAGCAAGGGTAGGAGCACTCAATCCCCATAATTCAGAAGACCCCAAGAGCAGGGGACCTAAGGATTGATGGAGGACCAGGATACTTTAGATTTCCCTAAACAAGATCTAGTAGGGAAGTCACAGTGACGTTCCTGAGTTATTGGGTTACATTCACAGAGTCCCCACCCCCACCACTGTGGATTTCCTCCTTCAATCTGTACCTGTGAGTGCATAAAGAGTTTGTTGTGGAGCGTTAACTGAATATAAAACAATTTGATCTGAGCTAACACATAATTGTACATGTAATACCAACATTAAAGTTGAGGAATTGAGGCCATCACAGTTCCATTCAGAAGTGTCACTAAGTAAAAATGACAATTTTCTTGAAGAGAAGGATATCTAGCTATTTATTTTAAGACATATTTTTTTCCTACAAAGAGATATGGGCCTGGCATGGTGGCACATACCTGTAATCCCAACAACTCAGAAGGCTGAGGTAGGAGGATCACAAGTTCAAAGATAGCCTCAGAACTTGGCAAAGCCCTAAGCAGCTTAGTAAGACCTTGTCTTAAAAAAAAAAAAAATCCTGGAGTAGTGGTACACACCTGTAATCCCAGCGGCTCAGAAGACTGAGATAGGTGGATCGAAAGTTCAAATACAGCCTCAGTAATGGTGAGACACTAAGCAACTCAGTGAGACCCTGTCTCTAAATAAAATACAAAATAAGGGTGGGAATGTGGCTCAGTGGTTGAGTGCCCTTGAGTTCAATCCCTGGTACCCCCAGATAGATAGATAGATAGATAGATAGATAGATAGATAGATAGGGGCTGGAGATATGGCTTAGCAATGAAGCACCCCAAATTTAATCTTCAGTATCAAAAGAAAAGAAAATGAAAGGTATGGCCAGAAATCAGATTTACATAAATTTCAGGAACTGTTTAACCAGCTGATTGAACATTGAAAGACAACATCGGAGCACCAGTGATAAAGGTATTTGGGGAAGTGGGATATGGATATACTATTCATGTTTTAACCACCTCTCACCAGGAAACTCACATCAGCGTAAAAGAAAAAGTGGGTTGAAGTCTGTAAATTGATGGCTTTGTCATGTAGGTCATCACCCAGCCATGGCCAACTTCATAAATTGTGGAATGGCCTATTGAGGAGTTGATTGCCATTTAAGTTAAAGGAAAATATATTTTAAGGATGGAATTTTATCATGCGGGATGAAATGTATGCTTTACAGCATTAACCAGTGAATGCTCTTACTTCACCTCACATTGAATTCATGGATCCAGAAGGAAAGGGAGAGGTGGGACAGTGCATGTATACAGATGGTCCCCAACCTACAATGGCTTCACTTAGGACTACTCAATTTTATAATAAAACGAAAGCAATACAGTAGAAAAGAGACCAAACTTTAGTTTGGGATTTTGATCTTTACCCAGGCCAGTGATACAAAGTCTGACACTCTCCAGATGCTGGGCTGTGGCAGTGAGCCACTGGTACCAGTCAGTCACATGATCACATGAGATAACAAGCAATATTCTACAGTGTCCTGTGTAGCCAGTGTTTTAGGAATACAGGTTGTAAGGTTGGGATCAGGGGTGTCCCCCAAAGCTCCTGTGTTTATGTACAAATGTTCAGAGGTGAAATGATTGGATCATGAGAGCTATGACCTCCTAGTCTGAGTGGGCTGATTAGGTCATAAGTATAGGGAGGTGGTGGAGTTTGTAGGTCACTGAGGGAATGCCCTTTAAGTTTTCATCATCCTAGCAAACCTTTCCTGCCTACTCACTCTCTTTACTTCGTGGCTGCTCTGAATAAAGTACTTTCTTCAGCTATGCCTTTCTACCATATGTTTCACCTCACCTTGGGCACAGAGCAATGGACTCAGATGACCATGAACTACACCTCTGAACCTGTGAACCAAAATAAGCTTTCCTTCTTTTCCATTGTTCTTGCTGAGAATTTTGGTCACAGAGATGAAGAGCTGACTACAATAGAAATGTGTACTAAGAAACAGAGTTGTCCTTGTGACTAATCTGACCATGTGGTTCAGAAGCCTTTGGAACTTGTTTGTGGGAGGAATTTGGAAAAATTTAGAGATCGAGATGGAAAATTTTCAGAATACTGTAAGCTGAGTTTAAGGGGCAATTTTGGTGGGAACTCAGTCTAGAATACCAATAGAAATGCAGGCAGGACTCATAGGATTTCAAAGGAAATTGAAGGTTCTATTGAGAATTAGAATAGAGAACATGTGTTTTACACATTCCAGTAAAGAACTTGTCTATGTTTTGCTCATGTTCTGAGACTTTGTATGAGGCTGAATTTGAAAGTGATAGATTAATTAATCTGGTGGAGGAAATTACAAGACAGCACGGCATCCAGTCAGTGGAATGGATAGAGCTGGCAGTTTTTAGTCAGGTTTACTGACTTGTGAGCAAAAAGAAGAGCTGAAGAATTTTAAATACTTTTAGTTTGACCAGAAAATTGCATGTAAAACATACAAAGGAAAATGACAGCAACTAAAGAGATGCTAAGTACTTTGCACATACATTAGGGAGGCCAATAGGAAACCTGACTACCACATCCCATCCATATTTGATAAATTACATGAGTTATTCAACACTTTGAAATAACATAAGACTTTGTGTTAGATGAATTTGTGCAACTGTAGACGACAGTAAATGTTCTGAACACATTTAAAGTAGGCTAGGCTAAGCTATGTTGTTTGGTAAGTTAGGTGAATTAAATGCATTTTTGATTTGGCTATACCTTCAATTTACAATGGGTTCATAAGGATATAACCCTATTATAAGTCTAGGAGCATGTGTGCTATATATACCTAAATGTCCTCATTAATTGTTTTTCCTATTTTTCTGGGGGTTTTTGTTTGTTTGTTTGTTTGTTATTGTTTTGTTTTGTCACTTATAGGGATGGGAGAGGAAGTCTTTCCCTTTCCCTGTATTCTCAGAGCATTTGCCTCTAATCTTATTTCAGGTCCCTCTTCTGTGTGCTGTGTGCCTGAACAACATCACTTATACAGACACACAGTCAGTTTCCTAAGTAATACCCATACTGACAGAACAGCTGATCTGAAAGAGTTCCAGCATCAGATAAATACTGTAACTGTAATTGTTCACTGCCATAACCTTGGGATAGCATTGTTCTTTTACCCAAGTTATCAATTCTATCCCCCATGATGTTGCATTTTGGAATAAGAAGATGCACTCCTAGAGATTCTGGGTCTTCAATGCTACCACCAGGCAGAGTGGAGAGAGAGGAGAGAGAGAGAGAGAGAGAGAGAGAGAGAGAGAGAGAGAGAGAGAGAGAAAATGAATGGAACTCTTGCAAAGCAACTTCCTCAGGATGGCTCCTCAAATATTGTACTTCTTAGTCTTAGCACCCAAACAAGTTATATTTATCTTTGATTCTATTTTGCTTCAGCTCTCTCTATACATTTCCCTTAATTATGTGGTCAAATTATGTGAAATATAATATTATGGTCAAGACAAATTGTGGTGAGCCGTTTCTGTGAACTGTGGCCGCCATTACAAGATGGCGCTGGTTTCCCCTGTAGTCTGTGACAAACAACTCCTTATCAGAATGAGTTGGCATGCTGTGACTTGGCACCCTGTGAGAAAAGTCCACGTGGCAGCTTCGCATTGGGGCTTGAGGTGCTTTATTAAGGCTGGGAGGGGCATCCAGGGGTTAAGAAGAAAAAGTATCAAGGACCTGAATAAACTGCTGAGAGAAGATTCCCGAGTTGCGTCTTCCTTGCGGGCAAGGGGTCGCGACAACAAATTAATCAGTTAATGAAAAAGTGATGAAACAACTTTGGAAAGATATTTAAATAATTATATCTTTTTCCATTGATGATTTAAACACAAACTATGGAGACTAACCTTAGAACATAAATCTCAAGAGGTTAATGTCTCAAGTGTCAATATTTCTTTCATAGAAAATTTTCTACAGTTTAGGCCCTGGACCTTGATTGAAACTGCAACAGAAATAAAGAAAAAAAGGAATGTCTAGGTCCGTATATAAGCCTGCACTCTGACAGGAGCCAACTAAGAAAACAAACAACATATCAACTATTTAACTCCTGATAATAAGAAATTTCATAAAGAAAATAAAACTGGGAAGTGTGATTAAAGAAAGACTTGGTTGTTGGCATGGTGGCACATGCCTGTAATCCCAGTGGCTAGAGAGGCTAGGACAGGAGGATATCATGTTCAAAGCCAGCATCAGCAACAGCGAGGCACTAAGCGACTCAGTGAGACCCTGTCTCTAAATAAAATACAAAATAGGGCTGGGGGGTGTGGCTCAGTGGTTAAGTGGACCTGGGTTCAATAATTGGTACAAAAAAAAAATGACATGTTTGTAAGGCTAACTTAGCTAGAGTAATAGAGACATTGAGAATGAAATGTTGAGAGGGAGGAAATGTTGAAAATATGGGAAAGAGGCCCTCCAAGCAGAGAGAATAGCAAATGCAAAAATTCTCTGATAGGAGGAGACTTAGAATACAGTCAGTACAGATGTGGCATGGTAAAGAAGGGGTAGTGCATAGAGAGTGAGATCACAGAGAGAGGAAGACCAGATCAGGTGAACCTGAGGGGAAGGGAAGAGGAGTAGGAGAGCATGGATTGCTTTGTAATCGCAATTGAAGCCAAGAGAGTCTTTGAACTAGGGATGGGTATGATGTGACTCAAGCTTCAAGGGATCACTAGGGCTGCTAAAGGGAGAATGAGAGGGAGAAGGAGATCAGGAAGATTAATTGGACAACTGAAATAGTGGTGGTAAGAGTAAAACGTGAAGACTAATCAAATCCAAAATGTATTTTGGAGAAAGAGTCAATAGTAATTCCTGATGGAGTAGATGTGGAGTGATTTGAGAAATGAATGATACACACAAAAGAGTACTCATTTTTTAATCAATGTAACATGATAGAGACTATGAGATCTATGTTAAACTTCAATTATATAGGAAGTCTTTAACCACAACGTGGCTATAAGATCTTAAGATACAATAACTTCCAGGTTCCCAAATAGGTACTATTCTAATCACATAACACCAGGGGCATGAGTGCCAATTAAACTCTATCACTTACCTTTCAAAATACACAGTATTTTAGATTTTAGCTTGTATAAAAATCTATTACAATATACCACTGATGACTTCTTAAAGTTATTTACTTGTGCAGAAATGTTTTAAAAATTACCTAGCAAACTAAGCAATTGTCCTTTAACACTGATGTTTGTAAATGCTGCTTCTTCTTTCTTAGAGATATATATATTTCATTTATTTATTCCTTCAATTAATTATTAAACAAACATTTATTGAGCTCCTCAAATATGCAGGCAAGGTGCTAATGCCTAAGAGTGAAAATGGAGTAAGGTGGGGACACAGGATGAAAGACATTATTCCTACATCAAGAAGGTTACGATCTAGTAAAAAAAAAAAAAAAAAGACAGAGAGAGAGAGAGAGAGAGAGAGAGAGAAAGAGAGAGAGAGCACAATAATAAAGCTGTCATGATTTATAAATGAGATGTTACCGAAAATTCATGTGTGAGACAATGCAAGAATTTTCATAAGTGAAATGACTAGATTATGAGAGGTGTAACCTAATTGATGAATGAATTCACTGATAACTGGATTAACTGGGGATATCTGTCAGGTAAGTTTTGATTGGAAGAAGAAGGTTATTGGAGTGCGTCTGGGGTTTATAATTTGTCCCTGACGAGTGGAGCTCACTCTCTCAGCTTCCTGTTGCTCTTCCTAAGCTGCTTTCCTCTGCCATCCCCTTCTATATGTTCTACCTCACCTGGGGCCCAGAGCTATGGAGTCAGACAACCATAGACTGAATCTCTGAAATCATGAGCCAAAATAAACTTTTCCTCCAATAATTGTTCTTGTCAGGTCTTTGGACACAGAGACAAAAAAGCTGGCTAAAATGAGCCTTTGTAGATTTTATTTTATCTACAACTTTTAAAAGCTGTGTGTCCCCAAAACTATCTAGAATTGGAAAATTTAAAAAAGCATAGAAGTATAAACTTACAGGCTTTGAATTACATAATGTTTAGAAATACATATTAAATAACTATTATATTCCACAGTTATACCATTTACAAATACATGCATATATTCTACTTGTGGTTTTTTAAAAAGTTGTTTAATGGTCTCAATCCTATCAGAGACACATTTGGTAATTGTCTAGCAAGGTCAGAATCATTCCCTATTATTTATTCCAAAGCCACCTAAGTGGCAGAGAAAATGTTCATAAATAAACAAGATCTAAAATACTTTGAGAGGAAAAATATCTTACTTGAGTATTTTAAAAATACAAAAGTAAAACCTGATTAGACTTTTTTTTCTGACTTTTATGATCTTTCAAAATAAACTCCTTTAGTTCTAGTGAAAAGAACTTGACAAAAAAAATATAAAATTAGACAACTTTTGAAAACCAAAGCTCTTTCTCTTCAGTTGACTTTAATTTTTGGATATACTGCCTGCTGTATTGTATATTTCTTAGAACACAAAATCCCGGCAGAGAAAAAGAAGGGCTAAAAGTCCCTAACTCTGAATTTCAAAATAAGTAAATAAGTACATATTTGAGGAAAAAGAAATGGAAATTAAGCAACTTCATGCCCTCATGGAAAATGAATTTGAAGCAATAGGGGAGTTTTAAGGAATTTGCTTTATATCTACATTACTGATTCACAGAGCTTCCTTCTACTATTTTTCTTAACATTTAGGACTTGAGTTTAAAATGAGTCAAGTAGGATAAAAACTTTTATGGGGATAAAGATCCATGAGGTAATTTAGGTAGAAGACATATTTGCACACATGGTCCCAACCACTTCAAAAGGCAGCATCATTTCCTAACACGAGGGACAGCAGTGTTTGTCAGACTACATTTGGGAAGGAATTTCTCCCAGGACCTTGATAGCACAAGTGTGGACAGAATAAATAAATCTGTCAGTGTGAACAAATTACTCACAAAGCCTGCTCTCAGGAGCTGTGTCTGTTCTCTCATTTGGGCCTTTTAAAACTGTGGGATCTGTTCACCGTGGGATAGTGAGAAGAGGCAGGCCCTGTCAGGGTGGCACACGTATCGACCGAGTGTCATCCCAGACAGGCATCTCCCCATGAATGTTTCACCTGGGGTCTGCTGCCCAGGTCCTGCCCTCCCTCCCTGTGACAGCCTGCTCCTCAAATCCTCCCCGAGAGCACTATTGGTTGATAAAGTCCTGACAAATACCTGTCTGCAATATCATAAAGCTATTGAAAGCTCAATTAATTCCACTTAAAATAGAAACAATGTCTGGATTTCATTCAAATCCAGTTTGACGTGTGTGTCATCCTGGAATCTATAAAGAGCTGCTGGGACTCTTGTCACTTCACTAGACCCTACCGTGTAAGATGCTTACCTGAGAAGTTGGCACCAGGTTCATTGAAAAATAGAGCTCCTTTTCTTAGTTACTAAATCCTTAAGCCTTGGGAATACACGTTTTTTTCCTCCTAATTCTATGTTTTCTTTATTTATTAATGCCGTCCAAATAGTTTAATAATCTTAAAAACACATTGTATAGCATAGTGAATGACTTTCCTCCTCTGCAGTCTCTATTAGTGAATCCTGGAAAGAAACAAGAGAATGCAGAGTTGTCTTTCTGATGCAACAGATTCTCAGTGCCCCGACACCATGTCACTATTTTAGTAAGTTTGCTTTTCTTGCAGACTAAAGATGGATTAAAGCAGTTATGACTCAAATGCTAAGTATCTTCTGGGTGAAGAGGTCTGGTTTTTCTCAGAGAGAGTTTGCAAAGGTGAAGAAGAAAGCTGCCCACTTCCCTCTCACTTCTTTTGCCACCCTTTTGTTCTTCCAAACCCTCCCCTCTCAAACATCAGATATGTGATCTCTGAACCACACGATTCGAAGAAAAGAACATAGGGTATTTTTGATGGTACCAGATCTTTTTTTTCCTTGAGAAAAGAACAAAAACAGAATTATGATACATCATGCAGGTCATTAAACAAGAAAGGTTGTCTTTTTCCATGTCTTCAGGGTGGTTTGGGAGAAATCCTGTATCGATACAGAGGGCCACATTTTAACATCTCTGTCAGTTCTTCTCAGTTCCTGATTCTCTGAGAAAACACAAATGCACAAATGTAGTATATATTTAGGGAGAATAAAATTACCTAATTTGTTAAAACGTATCTATTTCAGTATATCTTCATGATCGGTGTCATTAAAATGTTATACAGAAATATTTTGTCCGTAATGTGTTGACTATAAATTATACTTGCCCCGAAGACAGACAGTATTCATTGCATAAAAGCAACTCTAATGTTCATTTTGTTTACTAAGTGAATCTTGTAATTCTGTGTTTTTTACATGCTAGGTGGCAAAAAAAAAAAAAAAGCCTGAGATTCTACCCAACTTCAAACTAACTCCCAAGTTGTAAAGTGGGAGCTTTTGTAGGCCCCCAATTATTCTGAACATTAGTATAACATTTTATATAACTTGGAAAGTAAAAAAAAAATCAAAAAAGAGATTGAAGTATGTGTCTCAAAAGGTTCTGTAGAGACTGCCTTATTTTATTAAAGAATCATTTCTTTCATGTGAACCATATGCAAAGTAATATGTTAAGCAATAATGATTCAAAAATAAATTTACCTATTATAAGAAAATGAATTTCAAGGATATTTAATATTTATAGAGCACCTTTGAGTAGCAAGCACTTTACATACATTATCTTATTTAATCAATACAGTGATCCTAAGAGGTGATTTTATAGAATCACAGGAAAGGTCACATCAGAAAGACCTCTCTCTTACATGAGCCTGGAAATCTAGGAGGGAGCAAAGCCATGTTTTGATTCCATAACTATTATACAATTATGCTAAATGTTTGCAATGATAATTTCATGGCTAAAAATTATCAGAAGTCTCCTTGGTCGTTTGTTCCATTATCATAATTAGATTCACAGGAACGAATATACTAAGTATAGTTAGAATCATAGGCTAGGAAGGAATTTCATTGTTCAAATAAAATTAAGTTCAGCTGAAAATAAAAGAAAATTGTAATAATAGGGCTTACACAAAGCAAAATTTTTTTTTCTTTTTCAAGTAAAGAAAATCTCCAAGAACTTAATTTAATACTAGTATGGATGTTGAATGGATTTTTTATGGATGTGAGCTCCTTCCATCTTTAATTTGTCATCCTTAGGTATAGTCTTCTTTGTGAATCAATAGTCTTCAGCATTGCTCCAGCCATCACATCTGTATTCTATACAGCAGAACAGATGAATAAAAAGGTGATGAAGGGCTTAGTATCTCTTTAAGGAATTTCATGATTTCACTCCTAAAACTACTATTATATGTCATTTGCCCAAATCAAAGTTTATATCCAAACCTTACTATAGCAAAAGTTGAGAAACACAATGTTTGGCTAGTGGCAATGTTCTCAGCTAATAATATTATTCAGGAAGAAAAGGAGAATGCATATGAGTAAACAACAAAAAATATTATGTTGAAGAAAGAAACTGATGTATCAACCTGAGCTCAGGAGAAAGAAAACATATATTCTAATTTTTTATAGACAGTATAAAAAAATTTTACTTTTTGAACAGGCTACACCAATCTCAGAACATAAGCATTTGATATTAATTTTCACTCTGTCCAGAAGCTGATATTCTAAATATTATGACTCAGTGTGAAGTATGCCCAACAGAACAGATTAGAGGTCTGGACCTACCTCCATGAACATAAATTATAAATAACCACTGCATAGGCTATACAGTACACACCAGGCAGTGGAGAACTCTGTGTGTTTCCTTTCAATCTATGATCTAAGACAACCTGTAAGACTATTGAGCTAAATGTTGAAGTTGTTATGGTTTGGATGTGAGGTGTCCCCCAAAGGCTCATGTATGAGACAATGCAATGTTTTGGAGGAGAAATGATTGGGTTATAACCTGAACATATTCAGTGAATTAACCCCTCATGGGATTAACTGAGTGGTAACTGGAGACACATGGGGTGAGGCTGGAGGAAGTGGTTCATTGGGGGCGTGGCTATGGGGTATATATTTTGTATCTGGTCAGTGGAGTCTTTCTTGTTACTGATCATCATGTGAGCTGCTTCCCTCCGTCACACTCCTCTGCCATGATATTCAACCTCACCTTGAGCCCTGAGGAATGGAGCCTGCTATCAGTGGATTGAGACCTCTGAAACCATGAGACCCCAAATAAATTTTTCCTCCTAAAATTGTTCTGGTCAGATCTTTTAGTCACAGCAGAAAAAAAAAACTGACTAAAATAGAGGTTTATCTTTAAATTTAAAAAAATGTAATGGTGTTTCAGTATATTAGCCTAAGTTATATAGGCTCAATCAATCCAATATGTCAGAGCCAACTGAAAAAACTAAAATTTCCAGAGAGCTTTCAAAGGCCAGCGCCCTATTGCATAAAGAACTCTGATGGCTTCTAGGAAGAAAAGAAATGATGTTGCTTAGATCTTGACAGTTTCCTACACTGTGAGGAATAAACACTCCTCTTGCCCCCACTTCTTACTCCAAGATTAGGGCAAACTCCTGTTTGCCCTAATGGAATGAAAAGTAAGACACCAAATCTTACATGAATATTAGAAAGGAGCAACGTGGTCCCCTGAAACTCATTAACATTGTTTCCTCATGAACAATTTATCATGATCCCTGGGAGAGGAAATAAAATAAAATCCTTGCCCTCAGAGTCTTTCAAAACTAGGGGCATGTGAGGCAGTGATAATTTGTGACAAAACTTGGATGAAGAAGAAGCATTTCATAGTGGCCTGCCGATTTTCCAGATTTTTTGAGATACAGCATTACTGCCTTTGTTGGACCACCAACAGAGAAAATGAACTAGGTTAGAAGGAGATAACTTATTAGTTAATCTGCAGAAAGCGCATGCTGAGCCAGACTGAAACCACTAGCCTTTCTGAAGGAGACAGGCAGCTTCCTGAGTGATGGGTAGGCCACATCTACTGATCTCATCCCATACTCTTGTGAAATGAGTTGTGAGATGGGTTCCTCCTCCTGTTGACTTATTGTTGTTTACACAAAACTTAGTTGCCAGTTGAAAAATAGCAGCAGCAGCAGCAGCAGCAAGAGACTAGGCAGATTTTCCAAATGACTGTGACAGCAGGAACAGAAAGCACCCAGATCCATTAGAATAGGACACAATTTTTTTTTTCTAAGACAAAGAATGGAGAAGAAGAGAAATGTACAGTGGAGAAATATCCAGAAAGTTCCCCCCCACCTCTCGCAGAGCCAGAAGTAGTGTTATTCTGGGTTCCCCAAGAATACTCACAGTCAATGATTAGTTATAATACACAAAGCTCAAAAAAGCTGTTATACTCACAGGTATGATTTATTATAGCAAAAAAATATATATTAAATTCAACAACAGAGAAAGCACATTGGGCAAAGTCCAGAAGACCCTAAATACTAAGTTTCCTGTTGTCTTATGCCAGTGGAGTCATGGTTGCACTGCTTAATTTTCCTACCTGTGATATGTGACTATATGCATGAAATATTGCTAACCAGGGAAGCACACCCAAGCCTCGGTGTTCAGAGTCTTTAATAGCACTAGGTGATATAAGCATAGCAAACCACTCTCATGGCAGAATTTAGCCTTCACACCTGTCAGAGGATCAAGAAGTGAATCTAATCTGCTTGGCCCAAAGTCCCTACCATACATCTACTTGTTAGTAGAAACATTTGGACTGTACTAAGGACTGTAGGTACATAAATATGCCTTTATTAGGCAAAGTATTTCAGGGGCTTAGGGATTCCCTCCCAGAATCTGGACAAAGGTCAGACTTTTGCGGGGCTGGGGGGGGAGGGAATCTATAAGATTCAGACAAGACAGACTTGCAGAATTTTTAGTTGCCACAGATAGAAAATGGATGAGTTTGGTAATCATGGAATTCTATAAGCTAGAGTATTTTTAATTCCTTCATTTTACCAGAAGTTGAAATTAAAACTTATGTACACAATCTATTCTTTTATTTTAAAAGAATCTCACACATCATATAGTCTGATCCCTTCCTTTAAATATAGGGAAGAAAAAAAGAAAAAAAAGACCTAGAAATAGCTACTTGTTCATAAACTGTAATCAGACCTATTGGCCTTCAACGTGTTACTCTTGCCATATGACTAAAATATCAGGTTTAATAATTATACCTTATTTTATATAGACATAGAAGATACCTATTTAAAGCAAGGATTCACATAAAGAAAATCTATATCCATTTTTTTCTTATTGAATTCAATTTTCTTTGTCATTTTAATGGAAACCCCCTTTAACAAGGATACACACAAATTCTAATCTAAGTTATAGGTATTCCTGTACAATCCATTATGTATTTTGGCATTTAAATGCTCTTACTGCTTATCCCACCTGGTGCCCAAATTTGTATCAAACCTAACTATTCCATCAGACCTGAAGACTTACTGTTTGGGGATTTTTTGTTTGTTTGTTTGTTTAATGTTTTGTCTTGTTTTTAAGCTCTGAGAGTCATCTGGGGAAGAGATGTGGAAAGAATACAATGGACTGTCAGCTGCTTCCTCCTGACGCCTTTCACAGGAGGCCATGTAAAGACGTGTGAGTTGTGCCCAAGAGCTCTCAGAAGAGAAGGGAATGGGCCACATCTAGCCCCTGTTTGGGTTGCCAAGTCAGGGGCCACCCACAGACACACCCACTTCCAGGGCCACCTCTTTTCAAATGCTCTTCAAGGTCCTCTGTGGGCCAGCAGCTGTACAGGCCTCAGAGGTTGTCTGTCACCACTAAAGTGGCCTTTCTGTTTTCATGTTAGATCTGCCTTAACAGATTTATGGTGGTCACTGAAGTATCAAAGCTGCACCTTCATCAGTAAAATCATACATAAACATTTTGTTATTACTTTAGATATATGCATTGGCTTTTAATAAGTTCTATTTGTGTTCTAATAACCTATTATGTACATTGAAAACATAAAAATGACATAATATCAAGGTAATAATAGTATAACAAAACATAATTAAGGAAACAAAAACAAATAGTAGTTCCAATCTCCCTTTTTCATTTCCTCACCCTTGGGGAAGGTTCCTGCACTTCATATACTATTGTTCTAGAATCTGATTCTTGGTTCTAAAAATTCTGCAACCACATAGCCCTGCTCCTCTGAACCCTTCCTCAGGTACAATGACACACCTTCCAGCTGAATCATCTCTATTGAATGCATTCAAACAGCTGCAGCTCTCAGCAGAAGCTCTCTAACAGCATTTCTAAAGGAAGGGCTGTTTCTTAAAACATTATAACATATTTTAAACATACAAAAAGGGTTTTAAAATGCACGCTGATTTCCTCACACTGACCTAAATTCCTCCAAGTACAGTTTAAGGTTTCAGTATGCTGATTTGTCAACAGTGGGAATAAAAGACATCTGCTACTATTCTCTGTGTGTGGTTTCTTCAAATAATGTGAATATCACTATTATATGAAATGGCCACTTCTCTGATTTTAAGGCATTTATTAATTGGCTATTGGTGTCCTACTGCATTTTGCTGAACAGAATGATAGAGTCATTAAGACTCAAATCCAATAACAATATATAACCATTTAAGGAAATGAATGCTCTTTGATTGTTTTAGCAATTCAAGATGAAGCCTGTGAATACAGCCCAAGTACCCAGTGGACTTTTGCAAAGCTGCAATTTTAAGCAGGCACATCAGCCCATTCAACTCCACTCCAATCACAAAGATGCAGGCATAGTAGAGATTCCAGGGAACTGTAGAAGGATTAACAAAGCAAGCTGTCGTTTGATTATGCCAACGTTATTTAGATCATCCTTGTAATTCACAGGATCATGCATCCTCCAGACAAGACTTTGGACTGTGCAAATGACCCCTACAGGATTAGCAGCTCTAGCTCTGTCCCCTTGCCTTTGAGACTGATCCAAAGCAAGGCTACTATCTTTTCAGACCTCAATTCTTTTTTTTTTTTTTTTTTTTTTTTTAAGAGAGAGTGAGAGAGAGAGGGGGACAGAGAGAGAGAGAGAGAGAATATTAACATTTATTTATTTTTTCTTAGTTCTCGGCGGACACAACATCTTCGTTTGTATGTGGTGCTGAGGATCGAACCCGGGCCGCACGCATGCCAGGCGAGCGCGGCTACCGCTTGAGCCACATCCCCAGCCCCCAGACCTCAATTCTTTTAGAGTGTGTCCTCAATGGGACCAGCGAAGCCCTCTGTGATTGGATTTGGCACATTTAGAAAGATGTATGATGTTATAACATTAAAATTGCTTAGGCAAATTTGTATGACTATACGCAAAAATTCAAAGAGCTTAAACTTCCAAAAGGTACAATTCGCTACAGTTTCCTTTTGAGTAGACCAGGAATCATGACAATTAAATGACATGTTATTGTTACGGATTATGCTTACAAGATAAAAACGATGAGTTTAACTGATGCCAACATCTGTAGCCTCAAAAATGAACGTCCAGAGCCTACTTTCAGCAATTTGCTAAGAAAGATAATGCCCACACTTAAGATGATAGTGGAAGTGAAACTAGAACAAAGAGTTTAGGAGAGAGCTATTTAAGAGGAAGTAAGTTCACATGAAAACAAAAGCCTCAAAGAAATATCATCCCCTCAGAACATACATTCACATACACATGTGCATATACCTGTATCTTCCAAAATATGCCTTTTTTTCTCTAAATTAGGCCTAGAAACAAAATTTCTGATTCTGAGAACAAAAACATTTTAGATATTGTAGCATTGCTCTCAAAAGAAGAGGTATCAATTTTCCACCTGTCACCAGAATTTTAGGACTCCCCATTTTTCCACATTTTTAACGTAGGGCATTATCAATTTAAAATGTTTGCCACTTTGGTGACTTTAAAGTGTTTTTCATGGTATTTCACTGGTGCTTCTATTTATTTTCTAATACTGCTGTTAAAAAAACTGCCATGAACACAAGTTAATAGTAACACTAGTATATTATCGCCTGGTTCTAGAGGTCATAGTCCAAAATGGTCTATAATCAAGTGGCTAGCAAGAGCTACAGTCCTTCTCGGGTTCTAGGGGATCCTTACCATTTCCAGTTTCTATAGACTGCCTCATTACTTAGCTCATGGTCTCTTCTTCCATCTTTGAAGCTGCCACTATGTCATCTTCAAATTTCTCTTTGACTCTGAATCTTCTGCTTTTCTCTTCCACTTACAAGGACCCTTGTGATTACACAGAGCCCATCCGAATAATCCAGGATAATCTCCTTATCTAAAGGGTAGCTGATTAGCAACCTAATTCTATTTGCAACCTTAATTCCTCTTTGCATTATAACCTAATGTATTTATAATTCCTGGGGACAAGTTTGGGGTGATTATTTTGCCTACCATGAGGTTTAATTTCACATTATCCTGCTTACTATTGAGGTAGAATGTTCTCACATGTTTATTGAATATGGATTTTATTTCTATGAATTTCCAATTTTTCACATTGTGTTTTTTCCCTTCTTCATAATATTTGTCAAACTTTTTTTAATTTTCAGGTTTCTAATCCTTTGTGAATTATATGCATTTCAAATACCATCTCCAAGTCTCTTACTTTTTTTTTTCTCTTTTTCTTTTGGTGTCTGTAATTTAGAAATGCTATTAATGCTTAAATGCAGTCAAATTTATCACCTTCTAGCTTACAGTTTTGATGGCATAAGAAATCTCTTCCCCACCTTAATGTTATCTTCATTATTTAAAGCTGTATGGAAAAAGCAAATAACTTTTGAATATTCATTATACTTACAGGGATTTGTTGGACTCTTTATCAGTCCTAGTAGTTTTATGTAAATTCTCTTGAATTTTTAAGATAGACGATGATATGATCTTTAGGTAAGGAAAGTTTTTATTTCCTCTCTTCTAATACTTGTACATTTTCTTTTCTTACTGTACTGGCTAGAAATTCAAATATAATTGAATAAAATTAGTAATAGCAGGTATTTAAAATTGTTTCCTTAGTTTGAAGGAATTATTTCTAAAATTTTATCATGACATACATTCTTCCTATAGGTTTTTGGTAAAGGTCTTTACAGAGTTATCATAAATACTTGTTAAAATTTATGAAACATCATTTTTCTATTGATCAACCAGTTTTTCTATTGTGAAATAACTTTAAGGGAAAGTCTAGATTTGAATATTTGCATCTGAATAATTACTTTTAAGTTCACATCTCCTATACTTTCAAGCACCAAATAATAAAAGCACATACATAATTATTGAATAAAATATTCCTAAAATGTTTTTTTCTACATCTAACTTTTAAAATCAAACATACTAAAAGCTATGATAGTGTATCTTAATTCACCAAGATAATCAGAAAGGCTTAATAAGCTATGCTAGAGAGTTCCAATATTTAAAAATTGTCTTTCTCCCTCTTTCCCAGGTTCTGATCTCATGTCATCAGTCGCCACTAACTGCCAGGTTACCCCCTGTTGGTCCTTGAAGGTTTCAGCGTCCTAGCTACTGCTGCTAGAGAGCAACTAATTCTTGGGGTTAGTTATCATCCCTTGTTTTCTTCAGCTTTTCTTGCTGCTGTGACTAAAAGAAACCCAAAGAGCACGACCATACAGGAGGAAACGTTTATTTGAAGGCTCATGTTTCAGAGGTCTCAATCCATAGGTAGCAGGCTCCATTCCTCAGTGCTTGAAATGAGGCAGAGCATCAAGGCAGAATATCACAGCAGAAGGGAAGCAGCTCACTTCATGATCAGGAAGCAGAGAGAGACCCCACTCTCCAGATACAAAACATATACCCCATAGCCATGCCCCCAATGAACCACTTCCTCCAGCCACACGCCACCTGCCTCCAGTTACCTCTTAGTTAATCCAATCAGTGATCAGTTCACTGATTTGGTTAAGGCTATAACCTAATCATTTCTCTTCTAAACTTTCTTGCATTGTCTCTCAACATGCTTTTTGGGGACACCTCACATCCAAATCATAACTTCCGTGATATTTTTAATACCAAGCATTGTTAGTCTATGATGTCCTATCTTAAAGCATGGAAAGATGTCATTTCATGCCATAAAGCCACCCTTGATTTTGTCATTACCAAAAGCTGCATCCTCATCCAAATCTCCATTTTTAGCTCTGTGCCCCACAACAATAATCTATAATTCCATCTCTCCCTTTCTTATTATCCTACATTTTTTATATGTCCAAATTAATACATGACCAATTGACCTCCTAAGGCTTTATTGTCCATCTTACCCTCATGTCTTTCTGAATTCTCTCAGGTATTACTGTTCACTTCAACATGCCCTCTGCTCTCTTGCTCACATTTTACTTCTGTTGCTTCCTTGTTCTCACTCAACCATAAAGAATCCAATACTTGACCCACTCCATACTTGTCCCCAAGATATAAAAATTTCAGGAATTATACACACATATACTTAGTCTTATAGGTTTGGCTTACTATTATATTCCCAATCACTAACACTATCAATTTATTCATTTCTCCACATGGATAAATATGACTGTTTCATTTCATCTCATCGTTTCTCAAACTTACAATGTCTTCTTTTGCATTCTTTCTCTTAACTGATGACTTAGCTTTGTGTTTGCTCTTCTGTAAAAAAAAAAAAAAAATGTCCCTACTCTTACATTAGCTTACCGAGTGGCATTGACTTTTTTCTCCTTCCTCCTCCAAGGAAAAAGCTTTTACTTCCATAGATCTTATCACCTCTTAATCAAAACATCATCCAAACAGTTTCTTATTCTCTCTCTGCCAAATCATTAAATTTTCTCTTTATACTTGTTTTCTCCATCAGCATAAAATATATTAACATTTTCTTCATTATTAAACTGTGTGACCTTACATTCATAGCAAAGTACTGCCCTATAATTCTCTATCCCTCTACAGCAAACACTTTGAAAAGTTGGCCATAAATATTGTTTGTACTTTTGCTATAATCAGGATTTTGTTCCACTGAATTACACTGATGTCAAGGTCGCCAGTAAACTTCATTTTGCTCATCTTCTTGGTCTACTGCAGACAGCTGCTTATGTTGTTACCTTCTACTTGAAACCTGGGCATTGTGATGGCAAGAATTCTGGACTGTTTTGTTTCATCTGTATATTCCTAATACCAATTGTCATTTCTGACACTCAGTACTCAACAAATATTTGTCAAATGAATAATTTCCAATCTCGTGCATCTTCAGCTACCATTTGTTTCCATGTTTTGAGTGCCAGCCTCTAGCATTCTGACTCTATTCCTTTTCTTTTTTCCTGCTTTTAGTGTACTATTAATTGGGTTTAAAAGATCATGATGTTAAACCTTGTTTAAAAAGACATTCATTATCGCTAAGTTAATAGGTAAAGAACTCTACAGTAACTAAAATGTATGAACCTGATTTAATTTCATGATTTTGGAGCTAACTAGAAACTATTTTGCTGTTTTTATTTTAGCTTCTTAGTACTTTTTTTTATTGTGATTAGAACACTTAAAATAATATCTAACTATATAAGAAATATTTAAGTGTATAATATATGATTTTTGACCACAGGTAGGATGTTGTCCAACAGCTCTCTAGAGCCTCCACATCCTGCTTAACTAAAACTGTATGCCTGTTGATTAGTAACCCTTCTTTTCCCTTCCTCCATCCCCAGAATCACCATTTCATCCTGATTTGATGAATTTGATGTTTTTTAATTTTTACTTTTATTTTTTGGTACTAGGGATTTTTAACCACTGATCCACATTGCTAGCCCTTTATATGTTCTGAGATTGGGTCTCACTAAGTTGATTAAGGTCTTGATAAGTTCCTAAGGCTAACTTTGAATTTGCAATCCTCCTGCCTCTGCCTCCTGAGCCACTGGGATTACAGGTGTGCACCACCACTCTCAGTTGAACTTGACATTTTTAGATAACTCATACAAATGACATCATGCAGTATTTTCTTCTTGTGACTGGTTTATTTTACTTAGCATTACATTCTCAAGGTTCATCCTTGTTGTTGAATATTGCAGAATTTGTCAATACTGTTTAAATGCAGTTAATTTTACCAGAAAAAGAAAACAAGGATTTGAGATAAGTGAAGTATGATGATAATTAGCATTAATGATTTTTCAAGATTAAATTATAAGGCCCTTGAGTGCTTTTTCAATAGGAAGGTGATGTGATTTATGGAGAGATGTCAAAAGGCACACTATTTTGATGTACAGTTTCATTATAGGATATTTACTGAGAAACTAACGCAACTTAATCTGCAAGAATTCCCGCTTGCTCAGGTCCCCTCCAAGCCCTGGGAGGTTCTAGTATGCATTCTCATGGTCATAATTTTGGATAAAATTCAGAAACAATCTGTTTTGTTTTTAACACAAGTTATGCAGATCCCAGATATGTCTATTCTATAAAACTCATCCCTATTATCTATAGGACTGGAGCAAAGAATTTCCTGCATCCTACCCCACCTCTCATCCCCTTTATATTTCAGGTTCCATACTACTAAGTAAGGTTCCCAAGCACGTTTGTCACACCAACCACTCAACTGAACTCCATCTTTAAACAAAATTCTTCCCACCTCACTTCATAGATGTATCCTTTTCAGACCTAGAGATTTGTACAACTGGAGTGTGGAATGAGATATGTACCTGGGAGAGATTCTCAGCCATGTCCTGAAAACAGGCTTGTGACTACACAGGGCAGAAAATTCCACAGAATCCAGGAATCTAGGTCATGATGGTGGAGGGTGCTGGGGATAAGAGTGGGCTTAGGCATTGGTTCTGGGTGGAAAAATTCCCATGGCCCTCCAGATTCCTTGACCTGTAGAGAGAGGCACATATAAAGAAGAAATAAAAAGAAACCCTCTGAAACACAGGCCCAGGATACAGACCTCAGTTCCCTAGGTCTAAGAGTGGCACTGGTTTCTACTTCTCTCTGTCAGTTTCCTTCATGTAACATGATGTGGGAGTGGCCATAGGAATCTGCTAAGAAGCAGTTGATTTGGAAAAAGAACTTTTTTATTTATATAATATGAATTGATATGGTATTCATTCACTTCCAAGTATAGTTTAAGTGGTGCCAGCAATTATGGTATAAAATAGTTTTCAAGACTTCCCTTTGATCTCTATATTGACTCATTCATTAAGGTGACACAAAAGGACAGGGCCAAGGATTACATCACAAAATGATGCTCCAATCCTGAAGCCAGTATATGTAGAAAGTGGGGAAGAAGCAAGATTTGAGGCATAAAGCAACAGAAAAAAATGGAGAAGAAACAAAGTTTGAAATGCTATAACTAGAAGACAATATTCAGGAAATTCTAATTTAGGGTGAGTGTGTGGAAAACTCTTGAGAGAGATTTTCCCAAGTTTCACAAAAATCCTGTGCATGTGTATGGCATCACCAACAAGTAATAATGCCAAAAGTAAACTTTTAAAAAATTATCAATATTTTTAAAATACATGAATCAACCATTCTCTAGGAAATATTAACTTAGTATTCTTTCAGAGAAAATAATATTGAATCATTACTACATAAACAGATGCTCAGAGAACATGGATCCAAAGACAGAGAAAATAAGATTATAAAGGTGTTATTTTTCTATAATTTGTGATGTTTGTCATAGAGATATGCTTTTTAATGTTTATTTTTTAGTTGTAGATGAACTCAATACCTTTATTTTATTTATTTTTATGTGGTGCCGAACCCAGGGCCTCGCACATGCTAAGCACATGCTGAGCCACAACCCCAGCCCCTAGATAATCTATTTAAATTTTGCAATTTATCAAAATTTATCCACCTAATTAGATATTTCTGCATTCACAGTTTTTCATTTTTTTTTTCCATAAGAAAGGTTAACAAAATTGCATAACTTTTGGACCCCACTTAGCCTTGATTCACCCTGACAAAATATATGGTAACATATCAGTTTGGAAGTGACAATTCAAAGCAGAAGACATTATGAGGATCTCAGACTAGGAAGGCCTGGCCCAAGACTTCAAAGCTCCCTCAGAAGAACTACCACTGTTCCAGATAGCTTTGCATAGAGAGAACACCCAGACATAAGCTCACCTTAGTTGCCTTAGAGAGGAGACGAATATGTGGCCTTTTCCTCCACAGCCTTCACTCAGCTGTTCTGGAGACACTGGTTAGGAGTTGCCTGCTTGCCAAGTAGCAGGCACACATGAGAGCATGAACGCTCGTGTGCGCACACACACACATGCACACACACACACACACACGCACACACATACACACACACAATCATACTCACATGTTCATTTATTTTACTGCAAAACTTGGTGAATCAGAGCTCAGCTGTCAGGTGTACCTGTTAGCAAGAACAAGCTTTGGGTCAGTCCGAAGACCACGCCTGTATTCTCCCCCCAAAAAATTCCACTTTAATGATAGAAAGGATCCTCTTCAAAGAATAAGACTTTAAAAAATATTAGGTATCTTTATGACTCTTCAAATATTCTTATAGCTATTTTCAGATCACCTTCAGCACAAAAATTTAACAAAAAAGGGATATGTATTGGGTCTAGATATTAAACCAGAAAGCAGACACTTTCAAAGTTAATTGCTTCCTGCAAAATATGGGAGATACAGGACTGTGGCAACCCACATGTTTATTGTATGTTGATGTTGTAACGTTTCTGGAATGGGTGTCTAATAAATGTGCCTGGTATGTCTATTTCACAGGTGAATGCGTAAGTCACACACTGGAACCACTGGAAGAGGTAAGTCGAGAAAGGGCAGGAGAATGGAAATGTCTTTTTCTTTCCTTTACAGACTCACAGCATCTTAAACAGTAGGTGGTACTCGGCCTGAGGACAAAGGACAAAGGAGAGCTGAAAATTTGCCACTCTCTCAGGCTTTTTATCATAGCAAATCAGACAAGGCTCTTGGCCATTAATTCATGTGGTATGGAGTTGCTAGTGTGAAGCCATATACAGCTGTTACACCCTACTTCTCTCAGCATCCTCTATGGGAGCTATCACTGTTCCTGACAAGAGCCCTGTACTATCTCGCCAGAAGGAGAAGCTAGCCAGAGAACAGCCCGCAGAATGACTGCACATCCTCTCCTAGAAGCTATGACAAGAGCTGATCAGTGCTACCAGGGCAACTTACACAGACCGTCACTCCCCTTTATTTCTCAGAGAATGCCAGAGGCCCTGACTTCTTAGACGTGTGCTGGCATGAATCTGCTGAATAAGAAGGAGAATAGGTCTATCCATTTTATTCTAAGAGCTTAGACAAGTCATATCTTAGATTTTGTCAAATAAATATTTAAAGAGGGAATAAACGTCTCCATGAAAAAAAAAACCCATAGGGCAGTAATATTCAAGCTAAACACCTAAAAACAATTATGCAAATTAAATAATTCTTGCTGTCTTTTAATCTACTATTCCAAGCCACTCTAAAAAGACACCAACTCCCACTTTTGCTTCCTTTTACCCCTTTTACTAAGCCTGTACCCTTGAAGCTTAATTGGCATATTTTCATAGTAAATTTATTGAAGGCAATTAAAAGATTCAAGTGAGGAAAACTGAACAGTGGAGGGCCAGCTTTCCTTTAATGTTAAAATGCCACCTGCTAATAATAGCAGGAGCAAAATGTGCACAATAAGGCACTGATTATTTTGAGTCTCTCACCTAACAAGAAAGAAGCACTGTATAAATTTGGAAGTTTAATATGAAATAGGAAAAATCACTTCACTCAATATTTTCACAAGGTTCCCTTTGTGTCATCAAAAGTTTTCCTAAATCATTTGAAAAGCTAGTCTTCTAAGTAATTAGATTCATTTGGTCCAATCTGACAGAGTACAACATATGGTAATATGAAAAAGTATAATTGGTATCATGGTCCTTTTTCAGATGAGCAAATGGGTTGAAGTTCAGTGACTTATTCAAGGTCAAATAGTTCTACAACCACAGATTGGAACTAGAATTAAGTCCTTCAGTTCTTTGCCCAGTGTTCTTCCTCCAATAAGTACAGAAAAACCTCATCAGGTACATTGCAGAAAAAAGGTTGATCTCAGGGTTTTAAAAATTGGTTAAAAATGCTATCTGGCTATTTAGTATTAGATTAAAATATGAACAAAGTAGCCAAACAAAACTATTTTGATACTTTTAATGATTATGCAGCATTTGAATTTTGTTTTAAGGTAAATTTAAGAGAAACTAAATTTATATAAAAATTGACATCATAAAGCGGGCCATGTAAAATGTTAAGTTTGTTTTCTCCCTTAAAATTAAAAAAAAAAAATGCTTGACTGAATGTCACCATGATATCAGCAACAGGACCAAATAGGATTTAGAAATCTTTTTCTTCCCTTTCCCAACTCCTAACAAGTAATTAGATGAAATGAAAATAACTTGGGACATTTCAAGTCCAACTAAGAACTTAAAGCAACATGGTGGAGCAAAACATGGAGATAACAGCATATACACACCACACACACACAAAAAAAAAACAACAACAACAACAACAACAAAAAACAGGATTGCTGGGGAGATCAATGATTAGCATATCTAAAACATACTTCTCCACTGAGGTTCTCCCCTTGTGGCAAAGGCACAAACCTTGCCTCTGAGACTAAATTTCAACTATGAATTCCTATGACTTGCATGGTAGAGATACCATGGCGTTCATTGGTGAGATACCAGCAACCTGCTCCACTACGGATACCTGCAGCTTTTGTCACTGAAGAACCCAACAGCTGTGGCTGCCACTAATTGTTAAAAGAAGGAGATGCTCTCCCATCTGGAAGAAAATATTGTTGTGCCATCCTAGGAAATGGGCTGTCAACCCCATTCATGCTGCACACATACTGGACCATGGAGCCATGGGTACTTTGCACATGGCTGGGTTCCAGATCCTGTCTTCATAGCCACCTTATGAATACTCACACCTTGGACATTGGATCACTCCCACAGCAACTAAGTCCATCCCAGGTTTGGGGTAGCTATTGTTCCACAATACCTGTACTCTACACTTCAGATCCATAGCTTCTCTAGGGACACTTCCACAGACACCAAAGCCCCCACTGCAGCAGGAATATCCACACTGAAAACCCTGGGAAAGCAGTCACTCTCTATATGCTCACACACTCCACATGTGTTTAACTTTAGGAAAACAGAATAAAATTCTGGGTGTGCCCATATTCTGGACCCCAGCTCCCCAGTTGCTTTATAAGCACCTATACATTGCACACCATTAAAAATGCTAGAGCATTGGAACTATCCTCTGACTTCATACTGTCATCCCAGACTCTAGAGCTTTAGTCCTTTTATACAAATCATAATGTAGCCCCACACACACTTCACAGCAAATACCAGTGCCAATGCCATTAGGTGTGCCCACAATCTGCATCCAGTTCTTTAGTCCCTTAGCCATCACTTTCCCCATAGGAGAAAAGGAAATCAGGAGGATGCAAGCAGGCCTTGCCACTGAACTCCCTTATAGCAATCTCTACTGCAGACACTCACAGCCTACATAATCAATAAATCAGTGCTGACCTCAGTGGATAGAACTATATGATTATACTTCTACATCCTTACCAAAGCCAGAAACATCATACCCCACCCAGCAGTCACCCTTAGGCTCATCAACAAGTAAAGATGTTCCTCACAAAGTCAATTCATAAAATATAGAAGAGGTGACTGCTCCATACAATGTGCAGACTTCATAAAAAGTAACAAGAAATATGAAGTGCCAAAGAAACATGACACCAAGGGAACACAATAATTATCTATAACTAAACAGAAAGAAATAGAGATCTAAGAATTGCATGACAAAAAATTCAAAATATTTTTTCCAAGGAAGCTCAGCATAATATAAGAAACACATTAGCAACTTGATATTATAAAATAATAAATTAAAATATAGTTTCAACAAAGAGATAGAAATCATAAAAATAGGATCAAACAGAAATTCTAAAGCTGAATAATGCAATAAATGAAATGAAAACACTAATAGCATCAACTACAGAATTGATCAAGCAGAAGAATTTGTGACTTCAAAGACAGGTCATTTGAAAATATCTAGAGAAGGAAAAAAATAAGAAGGAGAGAAAGAGGAAGAACATGAAGAAGGAGGAGGAAGAGAAGGAAAAGGAAAAGGAAAAAGGAATGAAATACTTCTCAGGATTTATGAGAAATCATCAAGACAATGAATATCTGTGTTATAGGGCTTATTACTGGAAGGTAAAGACAGACAGAAAGTTTATTTCAAGAAATAGTGGCTGAAATCTTCCAAAACCTGGGAAGAAATAGGGACATCCAGACATATGAAGTTCATAAGGCCCCTTACAGATTCACACAGAGACGACTGGACTTCATGGAGATATAATCTAGCTGAAAAATATCAAACACAAAGAAAAAAAGCAAAAATAAAATAAATTAATCTTATAAAAGGGAACCTCCAATAGTCTATGAGCAGATTTATCAGCAGAAATCTTGCTGCTGATAAGAAAAAAGTGGAGTGAAATAATCAGAGTGCTAAAAGAAAAAAAATGCCAACCAAGAATACTTTACCCTGTAATGCTGATGCTTTAGAAATGAAGAAAGATAGACTTTCATCAGCAAACAAAATAAGGAGTGTGTCTCCATTAGAACTGCCTTACCATCAACATAAAGTGAATCATTAAAGCTGAAGTGAAAAGGTCCTAATAAGTAATATACAAAGGTATTAACTGTGCTGGTAAAGTAAGTATATGCTCAAATTTAGAATACTTTAACATTATGAATATTGTTATATAAATCACTTATAAATCTAGTATAATGGTTAAAGGACAGAAGTATTAGAAAAAGTTATAACAATTTATTAAAGGATGTACAATATATAAGAATAGGAAAGTCATTATATAATGCTAAAAAGGGCAATTCAGTAATAGGCTATAACAATTATAGATACAAATGCATCCAATATCACAGCACCTAAATAAACACAGCAAATGTTACCAGAACTGAGGAGAAATTGACAGCAATGCAATAGCAGAACATACTGCAATACCCCACATTCAACAATGCGTACATAATTCAGAGAGAAAAATCAGCAAGGAAATTTTGGATTTTAACTACACATTAGACCAACTTCACTAGTAGACATATGCAGAACATTCCATCCAACAGCAGCAGCATAGACATGCTTTTTGAGCATATTTGGTACATTCATGAAAATATTAGAACACAAGTCTTATGTAACTGATGAAAACTGAAATTATATAAAGAATCTTTCCAAAACAAAATAATGTGAAACTGGAAATCCATAAGAATATTATGCTAAGCAAAATAAGCCAACCTCAAAAAAAAAAAAAAACAGGAACTGAATGCTTTCTCTGATAAGTGGATGCTAATCTATATGGGGGCAGGGGTACATGGCATAAGTGGAGGAATTTTGGATGGAGCAAAGGAGAGGTGGGGAGAGGGTAAAGGGTAGAAAGACAGTGGAATGAGACAGACACCATTACCCTAGGTACATGTGTGATTGCATGACTGCTGTGACTCTCCTTCATGCACAACCAGAGAAGTGAAAAATTCTCTCCATTTAAGTAGAATCAAAATGTGTATAATGAATCAAAGAGCTTTCTACTGTCATGTATAACTGATTAGAACTAATAAATTTTTAAAAATAATAATAGATAAATAGAACTCAATAAAACTGTAAAACTTACAAGTGTGTGGAAATTAAACTACATGATTTTAAACAACCATCGGTTCAAAAAATAAATTAAAAGAGAAATTTTAAAATATTTGGAGACAGATTGTTATATTTTAGGTATCAATTAAGGCTCCCCAGGTGTTTATGTATTGAAATTTAATTCCATTTTGATTTATTAAGAAGGTGGAAACTTAATCCCACTATAATATTTAGAGGTTGGGCCTTTGGGAAATAATTAGGATGAGATAAGAACATTGGAGTGAAGTTCCCATGATTGAATATTAATGGCTCTATAAGAAGAGCAACGCCAGAATAAACACACTCTGCAGTGCTTCCTTAGAACTCTGACAGCAAGACTAGACTAAAAAGGAAAGAGAAAATTTAAATAAAATAAAAAATTAAAGGGATGACATTACAATTGATACTACAGAAATACAAAGGAACATGAGGCTATTATGAATTATAGGCTAACAGATGGACTAGAAGGAATGTCTAAATTCATCAATGCCTACAATTTACCAATCTCAAATCATGAAGAAATAGGCAATCTTATCACACCAATAATGAGAAAGGATATTGAAGTTGTCCTAAGTTGCCACTGAAGAAAATGGCTACAAGAAATTTTTAAAAAGAACTAACATCAATCCTATACAAATTCTTAGAAAAAAATTTAAAGAGGAAGAAAAACTACCAAAATCAATTGATGAGGCCAGCATTACCCTGATACCAAAGCCCACTATGAGAAACAAAAAGTACAAGCCAATTCTTAATGAGCATCGGTGTAAAATTCTTCAAAAAATATTATGAACTTGAATTCAAAAATACAAAAAAGGATCAGAAAACATAAGCTAGTGAACTTTCCCCCTAGGATGCTAGGATGGTTCAACATTCACAAATTAGTAAATATGACGTACCACATTAAACAGAATTAAGAACAATAATCACATGATCCTATCAATAGGTGCAGGAAAAGCATTTGACAATATTCAACAAATTTTTTTGATAAAACTTAAAAAAAGTAGACATAGAAGGAATGTACTTCAGCATAATAAAGGCCATATATCACAAATCCCCAGCTAATATCATACTCAATTAAGGAAAAATCTCAAAAATTTTCCTGTGGAATGAGGCACAAGTCATGGATACCCACTCTTACTATTATACTAGAAGTTCAAGCCCAAAAAATTGCACAAGAAAAAGAAATAAAAAGCATTCAAACTGGATAGCAAGAAGTAAAATCATTTTTAAAAATATATTTATTTTTATGTGGTGCTGAGGATCAAACCCAGTGCCTCACATGTGAAAGGCAGCAGTCTACCACTGAACTACAGCTCCAGCCCCAGTAAAATCATTTTTATCTGCAGATGACATGATCTTATAGAGAGAAAACCTTAAAGACTTCACTACTCCTTTAAATAATGAAAAAATACACTGACTTTGCAGGATAAAAAAATCAACATCCCCAAATCAGTAGCATTTCTATATACTAATGAAAAACAATCTGAAAAAGAAAGTAAAAAAAATTATTCCATCAAAAAATAAGATATTCAAGAATAAATATAAACAAGGAGGTGACAGATATACACACTAAAAACTATAAAACATTGATTCAAGAAATTTAAGGAGACACAAAAAAATGGAAAGGTAACTCTTGTTTATGGATCAGAGGAATTGATACTGTCAAAATGTCCATACTACCCAAAGTTATCTATATATTTATTGCAAACTCTATCAAAATACCAGTGGAATTTTCACAGGAACATAATAAAACTATCTTAAAAATCATATACAACCACAGAAGACCCTGATACAATCTTGAACAAGAACAAGAATAAACACATCATCCTTCTGATTTCAAATTACATTTCTTTATTTTTTATTTTTGTGCAGTGCTTCTAAGATGTAGTAATCAAACCAATATAATACTAGCATAAAAATGAATACATTGACCAAGAAAAGAGAATAAAAACCATAGACATAATACATATATATAAATATATATGGTCAACCAAGATTTGACAAAGTATTACAAATACAGTTTGGGAAACATAATATCTTGAATAAATAGTTGTTTGAAAAGTGGATATCCACATGAAAAAAAATGAAATAGTAAACTTTCCTTACATCATACACAAAAATCAACTCAAAGTAGATCAATGAACATATGACTTGAACCAAACCAAAACAAAACGAAACCAAAAAACCAGTAGAATAAAATCTTTACATCCATATCTGCAAAGATTTTTTTGAATTGGGTATCAAAAGCACAGGCAACAAAAGCAAAACAAAACAAAACAAAAAAAAAACAAAACCCAAATGCATTGTATTAAATAAATAAAAACTTTATGGAAAATATTAGTAAACAATATATCTGATAAGGAATTATATTAGACAAAGTTTTTTAAAAAGGCAACAGACTTGAGAAGATATTTTTGAAAAAATATACTAATGGTCAACAGTATACAAAAAAATTGTTCAACATCATTGATAATCAGGGTAATGCAAATCAATACTACAACGAGTTATTACATCACTCCAGTTAAGATAAATATGGCCAAAAAACAAAAGTCAACAAGTTTTGAAGAGAATATCATTAAAAAATAGCAAAATTTCATTGGAGAAGTAATTAATACAGTTATTATGGAAAACAGTTTGGTGATTTCATCTAAAATTAAAAATAAAGCTATCATTTGATCCAGTAATCCAATTTCAGGATATATAGCCAAAGGAAATAAAACCACTTTCTCAAAAATGTATCTTCACTCTCACGCACATTGTAGCATTTTTCACAATTGTAAGATACACAAACAATTCAAGCATCAGTTGATAGAATGAGTAAAAATATATGATATATATGATGCTTCTAATTAAATATATTATATACAGTGGAGTATTATTCAGCCTTAAAAAATGAAACTCTTCCATTTTTCTCATGGCTAAATGTGGAAGACCTTATGCTAACTGAAACAAGTAAGACTTGGAAATAAAAACACTACATGATTTCACTTACATGGGGAGTCCAAAATTTTCAAACCCAATGAAATACAGTATGAGAGTGGTTACCAACTGCTAATGAATAGGGAAATGAGACATTGGTCAATAGGTACAAACTTGAACTTGGGATTTCCAGGCAAGAGGATCCCATGTTCTAGAGTAGTCTTGGGTTATGTAATAGCCAGACCCTCAACAACTTAGTGAGACTCTATTTTAAAAAAAACACACACACAAATGAAAAATAAAAATGACTGGGGAATGTAACTCAATGGCAAAGCACCCCTGGGTTCAATATTCAGTACCAGAAAAATGATACAAACTTGCAGTATGAGTGAAGTTCTGGAGACCTAATTGTATTGCATAGTGACTATAGTTAATATACTTGAAATTTAATTTTCTAAGAGAATTGATCTTAATTATTCTTACCACATACACCAAAAAAGGATAATCATGTGACGTGATGGATATATTAATTTGCTTGACTGTGGTAGTCACTTCATAATATACTACATGTATCAAAATATCCCAGCTTGTACATCTTGAATGTGTACAACTTTTGTTTGTCAAGTACACCTCAATAAAACCGAAAAGGAAATATACTACATATAAAAGATAAATTTAAATAAAATTTCCTGTATTTGCAATATGTGTTACTATGTTATCTATAGAGTTTTGGTGAAAGTGAGTGTTTGAGTGAATTTAATAGAGATGTCTGATTCTATTGAGTATTATCAACAAATCAAAATCTCTCAAAACTTGCATGAGAGAAAATTATTCATGAATATAGAAAAATTTTAGCATGAGCAAATTAATTGTTCATACTAGAAATTAAACCATTTTTAACTTTTTTTAAAATGTGGAGGAAAACATTATTATATTAGTATTTAAAAAATAGTATCCCCACTTTATTCATAACTAGTGAAAAAACAATAAGTGCCTCAATTATTAATAGTTCACTTTTGGTCTTCCATAATGGAACTAAGTGTGGGGGAAATATTGAGGAGTAAATATTATACGAAAACACATGACTTGTCTCTTTCAAATGCTATCTGAAATGAATTCTAAGTTAAAACATTCTATGCATGAAAGTGAAACTAATTTCATAATTTGCTTATATGAAATTAGGCTCAGGAGGATGATCTAAGACATTCAACTACTGCATGAAGTTCTCTTCCTCATTTGAATAATTTATGTTTATATTGTGCTGTAATATCTGGCAACTATTCTTTTTTTATTGGTTGTTCAAAACATTACATAGTTCTTGATATATCATATTTCACACTTTGGTTCGAGTGGGTTATGAACTCCCATTTTTACCCCGTATACAGATTGCAGAATCACATCAGTTACACTTCCATTGATTTACATATTGACATACTCATGTCTGTTGTATTCTGCTGCCTTTCCTATCCTCTACTATCCCCCCTCCCCTCCCTTCCCCTCCCCTCTCCTCTTCTCTCTCTACCCCCTCTACTGTAATTCATTTCTCCCCCTTGTATTATTTTTCCCTTTCCCCTCCCTTCCTCTTGTATGTAATTTTGTTTAACCCTGAGGGTCTCCTTCCATTTCCATGCAATTTCCCTTCTCTTTCCCTTTCCCTCCCACCTCTCATCCCTGTTTAATGTTAGTCTTCTTCTCATGCTCTTCTTCCCTACTCTGTTCTTAGTTACTCTCCTTATATAAAAGAAGACATTTGGCATTTGTTTTTTAGGGATTGGCTAGCTTCACTTAGCATAATCTGCTCTAATGCCATCCATTTCCCTCCAAATTCTATGATTTTGTCATTTTTTAATACAGAGTAATACTCCATTGTGTATAAATGCCACATTTTTTTTATCCATTCATCTATTGAAGGGCATCTAGGTTGCTTCCACAGTCTTGCTATTGTGAATTGTGCTGCTATGAACATAGATGTAGCAGTGTCCCTGTAGCATGCTCTTTTTAGGTCTTTAGGGAATAGACCCAGAAGGGGAATAGCTGGGTCAAATGGTAGTTCCATTCCCAGCTTTCCAAGAAATCTCCATACTGTTTTCCAAATTGGCTGCACCAATTTGCAGTCCCACCAACAATGTACAAGAGTACCCTTATCCCCACATCCTTGCCAGCACTTGTTGTTGTTTGACTTCATAATGGCTGCCAATCTTACTGGAGTGAGATGGTATCTTAGGGTGGTTTTGATTTGCATTTCTCTGACTGCTAGCGATGGTGAGCATTTTTTCATGTACTTGTTGATTGATTGTATGTCCTCTTCTGAGAAGTGTCTGTTCAGGTCCTTGGCATATTTGTTGATTGGGTTATTTGTTATCTTATTGTCTAATTTTTTGAGTTCTTTATATACTCTGGGTATTAGGGCTCTATCTGAAGTATGAGGAGTAAAGATTTGTTCCCAGGATGTAGGCTCCCTATTTACCTCTCTTATTGTTTCTTTTGCTGAGAAAAAACTTTTTAGTTTGAGTAAGTCCCATTTGTTGATTCTAGATATTAACTCTTGTGCTATGGGTGTCCTATTGAGGAATTTGAAACCCGACCCCACAGCATGTAGGCCGTAGCCAACTTTTTCTTCTATCAGATGCCATGTCTCTGATTTGATATCAAGCTCCTTGATCCATTTTGAGTTAACTTTTGTGCATGGCGAGAGAAAGGGATTCAGTTTCATTTTGTTGCATATGGATTTCCAGTTTTCCCAGCACCATTTGTTGAAGATGCTATCCTTCCTCCACTGCATGCTTTTAGCCCCTTTATCAAATATAAGAAAGTTGTAGTTTTGTGGGTTGGTTTCTGTGTCCTCTATTCTGTACCATTGGTCCACCAGCCTGTTTTGGTACCAGTACCATGCTGTTTTTGTTACTATTGCTCTGTAGTATAGTTTGAAGTCTGGTATCGCTGTACCACCTGATTCACACTTCCTGCTTAGCATTGTTTTTGCTATTCTGGGTCTTTTATTTTTCCATATGAATTTCATGATTGCTTTCTCTATTTCTACAAGAAATGCCGTTGGGATTTTGATTGGCATTGCATTAAACCTATAGAGAACTTTTGGTAATATCGCCATTTTGATGATGTTAGTTCTGCCTATCCATGAACAGGGTATATTTTTCCATCTTCTAAGATCTTCTTCAATTTCTCTCTTTAGGCTTCTGTAGTTTTCATTGTATAAGTCTTTCACCTCTTTTGTTAGGTTGATTCCCAAGTATTTTATTATTTTGGAGTATATTGTGAATGGAGTGGTTGTCCTCATTTCCATTTCAGAGGATTTGTCGCTGATATACAGGAATGCCTTTGATTTATGCATGTTGATTTTATATCCTGCCACTTTGCTGAATTCATTTATTAGCTCTAATAGTTTCTTTGTAGACCCTTTTGGGTCTGTTAGGTATAGAATCATGTCATCTGCAAATAGTGATAATTTAAGTTCTTCTTTTCCTATTTTTATGCCTTTAATTTCTTTCATCTGTCTAATTGCTCTGGCCAGTGTTTCGAGGACTATGTTGAACAGAAGTGGTGAGAGAGGGCATCCCTGTCTTGTTCCAGATTTTAGAGGGAATGCCTTCAATTTTTCTCCATTCAGAATGATGCTAGCCTGAGGCTTAGCATAGATTGCTTTTATAATGTTGAGGTATGTTCCTGTTATCCCTAGTTTTTCGAGAGTTTTGAACATAAAGGGATGCTGTACTTTGTCAAATGAGTTTTCTGCGTCTATCGAGATGATCATATGGTTCTTATTTTTAAGTCTATTGATGTGGTGAATAACATTTATTGATTTCTATATATTGAACCAGCCTTGCATCCCAGGGATGAATCCTACTTGATCATGGTGCACAATTTTTTTGATATGTTTTTGTATCCAATTCGCCAGAATTTTATTGAGGATTTTTGCATCTAGGTTCATTAGAGATATAGGTCTGTAGTTTTCTTTCTTTGAAGTGTCTTTGTCTGGTTTAGGAATCAGGGTGATGTTGGCCTCGTAGAATGAATTTGGAAGTTCTCCCTCTTTTTCTATTTCCTGAAATAGCTTGAAAAGTATTGATATTAGTTCCTCTTTAAAGGTTTTGTAAAACTCTGCTGTATACCCATCTGGTCCTGGGCTTTTCTTAGTTGGTTATCTTTTGCTGGTTTCTTCTATTTCCTCAATTGATATTGGTCTGTTTAGGTTGTCTATATCCTCCTGACTCAATCTGGGTAGATTACACGACTTAAGAAATTTATCAATGCCTTCACTATCTTCTATTTTATTGGAGTATAAGGATTCAAAATAATTTCTGATTATCTTCTGTATTTCTGAAGTGTCTGTTGTGATATTTCCTTTTTCATCCTGTATGCTAGTAATTTGAGTTCTCTCTCTTCTTCTCTTCATTAGGATGGCTAAGGGTCTGTCGATCTTATTTATTTTTTCAAAGAACAAACTTTTAGTTTTATCAATTTTTTCAATTGTTTCTTTTATTTCGATTTCATTAATTTCAGCTCTGATTTTAATTATTTCTTGCCTTCTACTTCTTTTGCTGTTGTTTTGCTCTTCTTTTTCTAGGATTTTGAGATGAAGTATGAGATCATTTATTTGTTGGTTTTTTCTTTTTTTAAGGAATGAACTCCAAGCAATGAATTTTCCTCTTAGAACTGCTTTCAATGTGTCCCATAGATTCCGATATGTTGTGTCTGTGTCTTCATTTATCTCTAAGAATTTTTTAATTTCCTCCTTGATGTCTTCTATAACCCATTGATCATTCAGTAACCTATTGTTCATTCTCCAAGTGATGCATGATTTTTCCTTCCTTCTTTTATCATTGATTTTCAGTTTCATTCCATTATGATCAGATAAGATGCATGATATTATCTCTACTCCTTTATTTTGTCTAAGAGTTGCCCTGTGACATAATATATGATCTATTTTTGAGAAGGATCCATGTGCTGCTGAGAAAAAAGTGTAACTGCTTGATGTTGGGTGGTATATTCTATATATGTCAATTAAGTCTAGGTTATTAATTGTGTTATTGAGTTCTATAGTTTCCTTATTCAACTTTTGTTTGGAAGATCTGTCCAGTGGTGAGAGAGGTGTGTTGAAGTCTCCCATGATTATTGTATGGTGGTCTATTAGACTCTTGAACTTGAGAAGAGTTTGTTTGATAAACATAGCTGCACCATTGTTTGGGGCATATATATTTATGATTGTTATGTCTTGTTGGTGTATGGTTCCCTTGAGCAGTATGTAGTGTCCCTCTTTATCCCTTTTGATTAACTTTGGCTTGAAATCTATTTTATTTGATATGAGTATGGACACTCCTGCTTGTTTCTGAAGTCCATATGAGTGATATGATTTTTCCCAACCTTTCACCTTCAGTCTATGTATGTCTTTTCCTATCAAATGTGTCTCCTGTAGGCAGCATATTGTTGGGTCTTGTTTTGTGATCCATTCTACTAGCCTGTGTCTCTTAATTGGTGAGTTTAAGCCATTTACATTTAGGGTTATTATTGAGATACGGGTTGTTCTTCCAGCCATATTTGTATATTTATGTTACTGAACATGGTTTGTTTTCCTCTTTGATTATTTTCCCCCATTTACTGTCCTACCTCCCACTGTTGGTTTTCATTGTTATTTTCCATTTCCTCTCCTGTAATGTTTTGTCTGGCAACTTTTCATACTACTGCCTCCGTGTTAGTCATTATGAAAAGTTTTACTTAAGAAATTTTATATCAATAGACTGAAAAAAGTCTAAGTTGAGAAAAGAAATTTTGAGTAGTAACATAGCCTCTGCAGCTTTTAAAAAAGAAATAGTTTTAAATATAAAGGAATTTAAGATCATTCAAGTCATAAAAAATTAATACATTTATCATATGTATTAAGAAATCCTTGGGGCTGGGGTTGTAGCTCAGCAGTGCCTAGCATGTGTGAGGCCCTGGGTTTGATCCTCAGCGCCACATATAAATAAATAAAGATATTGTGTCCCACTACAACAATAACAACAAAAAGAAATCCTAAAAATAATTTTATTCAATAATAATTTTTGTCATGTGAAATCATCAAAAACTATTTAACTTCCAAACTAAATGCTGATTCTAGTTTGAAATTTGGGGACTCAAAATTGAACACTGGATTGTTTTGCTCGGTTCCTTGGAATCTTTCCTGTCCAAGTAATTCCTATATACCTAACATGAGCACAATGTGTCCCAGCATCCGCAAGTGGAAATCACCAGAATCACATGTTCTGCAAAATTCGTCAGAAAATTTTATTCATTATTTGCAATAGACACCAAACCCTAATTGTATTTAATCAATAACTTCGGAATGCTCTTCTTGCTTTTGTTCTTCTTCTTCCTTTCATTCCATGGCAAGGGTGATTCTTTAAAATGTTAATAAATTCGCCTTAATTTAACTAACATTTAAAAAAAATAAAATTTCAGCATAACCTTGCATAATCTGAAATGATAGACCTCTTGCTGTAGTTTGGGTTAGGAATGTCCTCCAAAGACCCATATGTTAAGGCCTTGTCCCCAGCATGGCACTATTGGGAGGTGGTTGAATATTTAAAAGATGGGGACTACTAGCAAGCAAGTCGTAGGTCATTGGAGGATGCCTCCAAAAGTGATTGGGGGACACTTCCACTGTCTTTGCTTCCCAGCATATGTTGAGTAGACTTCCTTTGTCACACACTCCTGATACCACCTTGCCACAGGTCCAAAAACAGTGGGGCCATCTGACCAAGGACTGAAACCTTCAAAACCATGAGTAAAAATAAGCCTTTCTATTTTTAATGTGATTACCTCAGGTATTTTGTTATAATGATAGAACACTAATTGCTCACCAACATTAGTGACTTTTTCCTTACTCCTCTTAAGCACATGTTCTCAAGTCTCCTTTCCTGACATTTGCACATGCTATTTCCTCTGCTAAGGAATGTTCTTCCTCTTTTCTCTGTATGACAGATTCCTTCTCATGGTTCACAGCTCAGTTGACATTTCTTCTAGAAAAACCTTCCCTTTCACCTCTGCCTAAAATATCCTCCAAATTCAACCTACCTCATCCCTGTTCTCTCCATCTTAATATGCAGTTGTTTAGATGATTAATTTCCACAACCTATAATTATTTGGTTTGTTTATTTCTTATGGCTTAGCTTTTCTCTACTTAAACTTCTTTGAGTGCAGGGACCACATCTCTATAAGTTCATTAAAGTATCTCCAATGTCTGACAAATTTAATTAATAAAAGCTTTTAGTTAAATTAAGAAATAATTGGTAAAAATGCAACACAAGCCTTTGAATACTCATACTATTTCACGTTTTCCAAAACTTTGAAAAATAAAAGCAAAAAAGATGTTAAGAGAGTGTTTATGTGGGTAAAAAACCCTGTGGGTAAAGGTATCCTATGTATCTCTTTCCATGTCCTAATAACTACTCAAGATATTTTTATTGAAATCTCCAAAGGCTTTAAAGTCAACAGAGAATTTGAGTGAAGTTCTTCTGAAGTATGACACATCTTTGTGCATTTAATTTTAGAATTTTTTTGGATATTTATCTTCTGGGAAACAGCAATTTCAAGATCAAATAATGTTATCTAGTCATTATTGGCAGTTTATGCATCAATTTTGATGGATTTTTTGCTGATAATGAAGGGCTGTATTGCCCCCTTGTAATTTGCATACATTGGTGATACAGCTGGCAAGAGTTCATGAGTATCTCAGGCTCTGGAACAGAGATTTTCCTCAGTATGAAGCTAATTAAGCCACACCAGGGCTCCAACCCCTGAACTTGCCCTCATTAGCACCATGCTGAAACCAACGGAGCCAACTAGCCAGATAGACTGAAGGCCAAACTCCTACTGATATTCTACTTTTCGTTTTCTATCAGGGAAGAACCAGCTTTTGATGTTTATCAGAAAGACTGATACTAAATTCCATAATTTAATTACACAGATATTTCAAAGGGGAAGTCAAGGAAACAGTTAAACACTTTTATATTTTGTAGACATGGTCTATTTCATTATTCCCTGCATTATACTGTCTTCCCAAATAATCTGTGCTTCAGAGTTGGAAAACTCATGACTGAAGCATAAAGAACTTCATTCAGCATAAAAAAGTATAAATTAAGGATAAAATCAAGAAAACAATCCCAAATCCATTTGTCCTTTAAAAATTAAATAAATGCAATTGTTAATGTTGTTGATCCATTACTATGTATATATAGAAACACTAAACAGCAACTATAGAAGCTGAGACAATAGAACACCATTTATATGTGTTTTCCTCATACTTTGAGTGCCATTGTACACTCCAAGCCAACTAGTAGAATGTGTTATCTTGATTGCTTTCAGTAAATGAGCCTTCTACTACTCTGAATTCTGAGTATTGTGAAATCTATTTTTTTTCCATTTGCGCTCCTAAAGTGACTTATTTTGTGTTAGGGGAAATAAAAACATTACTCTTTGGCTCTTTGGAAAGATAAAAACAAGTCATAGTATTGGACCCATCAGAAAAACAATGGTAGAAAATGTTGGGCTGGTGTTAATTAGTGAAATAATTTTTTTAAAAAAGAGTCCAGAAAATTAAAAGTAAAACACTAGGAAATTAGGAGATGGTGGAAGCTCTTTGACATTTTGAAGGGCGTAATGAAAACCAATAATCGCCTAAATGTTAAATGCTTTCTGGGTAGAAGTTCAGGTAAGGTACCAAAGAGCAACTGAAAGAAAAAAAATGCTAGAAATCACATTTTGTTAAGAGTATATTGTATTATCTGTGTACAACTCTCCCATTTCTTTAAGTGCACAACCTATACTAAACAAAATATGTAAACATTTAGTTTTAAAGAAACAAAAGTTTTCAACTGTGTTTAGATCATCTGAAAAGCTGCATCAAAGAATCAAAGAAAATAACTGAATATTACAGGAATAATCTTGCTGTCTGTAACTGATTTTTAAAAATACCTTGTCATCATATGATACTTCGGTCTGAGAGATTAACTGGAATCATCACCCTTCTACCATAAAAAATATAAATTTTGAGAAAATGCATGAAGCAACTAATTCTGATCTTTTCATAGCAGACAGGAAAGGATGGATGTTAATCCATTAAAAAACTGGAAATATAATAGGTAAGTCTAATGACTGCCCACCATTCTGCTGAGAGAGATTGTTAAAATCATTGCCCAAGAGGTAAGACCCAAGCAGAACATAGAAATCTTAGTGAGATTTAGAGGCAAAGATGGATTGGGTAGATCTCCTCAGTCAGCTGAATATAATGGGGTCTAGTGCTAGACAGATGAAAGTTAGGCAGGGAAATAATCCCAAAATTCATCCTAGGGATGAATCTCTTTAAATATTTTGTTAAATGTTGGGATTTTCATGCACAGGGCAAGCACCTACAAGGTCTAAGGGATAGCAATTGGAGATCTGTGAGATATATATGTATATTTATATATATACATATATATATATGTATATTTATATATATACATATATATATAAACAAAATATAGTACTTATAGTATAATAGATACTAATTAAAAAGAATACATGGCCAATGGGATTAAATGAACTAATATACATTTATACATTTTTTCAAGAGATGCATTTATTATAAAAGTACAGATAGATAAAATAAAAGAAATGGACAAAAATGACATGTAAATTGTTAAAGCAGGAATGGCTATGTTAATATAAGAAAAACTAAACTTAAAGATAAGGAATATTACAAAAAGATAAAGAGTAATTTTTATTGTAATTTAGGGTAGCATTATTGATATAAATAAGCATGCTCCAAACAAAAGAGTTTCAAAATACAGAAAGTAAATACTGATTGATTTTAATGAAAAACATAAAAGTTTACAAAATTTGAAATTTTAACCATATTCTCTCAGTAATTACCTCAATAATAAGTGATTAAAAATGGAAAGAAAATCACTATGTATATAGAAAATTCAAACAATCTGTCAACTAGAATAACCAAATAGATACATATAGTGCATTATACTCAAGAAATACAGAGTACATGGAGTTCTTTCTAGGAATTCTTGAATTCTTGAAGGTTTGCCAAGACCAACTAGATGCAAGGTCATTAAGAAAAAGTGTCAACAAGTTTCAAAGAACTGAAATCAAAAGAACATATCCTTTATTCAGGAAATTAGGAATCAACAGTAAATTAGAAATCAAGAATGAAGTGATATTTGAGAAATCTCAATGTAATAAGAATTTTGGAAAATTATACACTTAAAAATAATCTGAGTCCAAAAATATTCACAATCAGAATTAGAAAATATTTTGAACCTAAGTAATAGTGATAAAAACATCTATCAACATTTGTATTATATGCTTACAGGAAAAGCATATGTTTTATGACTTTTGATGCATATGATAGCAAGAAAAAAAGGGTTAAAATTAGTGAAAATGACAAAGGGAAATTAAGAAGCCTTGCCTTACTATTAGAGTAAGATATTGAGTCATCTGTTTCATAAAAATATAATATCTCTTCATTTAAAAGAATCATTACTGAGTAGGTTGTCCCCTAAAATGCCTGATGGGCTTAACATTAATCTAATGAATCTAATTTAATGATCCACATTAACAAAAGATGAAGTCTTATGGTTATTATGTGGAAAACAATATTTAATAAAATTCAACTTCCATTTATGATTATTTCAGCAAGCAAGAAACATAACACTTTCTCAAACTGATAATAGACTATCTGTTTTTTCCCACATTATTTTATTGGTGCATTATAATTGTACATAATAAAGGGATTTATTGTTACACATTTGTACGTGCACACAATAAAACAATATAATTTGGCCAATATCACACCCCAGCACTTCCACCCTCCCTCCCCACTTCCCACTCCTTGGTCCCTTTCCTCTACTTATTTTCCTTTGATTTTCATAAGATCTGCTCCCTCCTTTCTTTTCCTTTTTCCTCTCTAGCTTTGCATATGAGACAAAATATTTGACTAACCCATGACCTTCTGAGTTTGACTTTTTTTCACGTAAGATCATCTATTTTTATTCACACACAGCATAATTACACATGGAGTATACTAAAAATATTAAGATTTTATTATGAAATTAAGTAAGTAAATTTAACAAGATAGCATAATAAAAGATCAAATAAGTCATATCTCCACAGGTAGAAAATAAAAAATGAAATTTTAAAATAATAGAATAAAATATATAAAAATTAGAGATAAAATTTTATAAAATGTGCAAAACTGTTGCCCTGATAATGATAATGACAACACATTGCTAAGAGCATTAGATCTTAATTAAACAAAGAGATGTACAATTTTTCTGAGTCAGAAGACTCACTATTATTAAAATATCAATCCCTAAATTGATATACATATACAAGGCTGTGAAAAAAATCACATCATGTTTTTTCACAGAAATTAAAAATTTGCTTTAGAATTCATATGACAATACAGAAAATTTATGATAGCTAAAATCATCTTGAAAGATCTGACTTTAAGGCTTAAAATACACTATAGCAATTAGCACTGTATAATACTTTACTAATACTTTACTGACATATAGATAAAAAGCTCAATAAGCAGAAATAACCATGAGATTACATGGCATTTTCAATAAATTCACCAAATTTTTTTCAACAAATAGAACAGAACAAAGAAAAATAAACCTAGACTTATATCTCATACCCTGCACAAAAATTAATTCAATATGGACCATCCACCTTAATGTAAAATCTAAAACATAGCTCCTAAAGAAAAAGACCAAAGAGTTCATTTTTGCAACCTATAGGTAAGCAAGAATGTCTTTAAATGATGAAATTAATAGTAATAAAGTAAAATACTGATAAATTAGACTTCAAAAAATTCAAAAGCTTCTCATCAAGACATAATAATATTAAAATTGAATTTGTAAACCACAGACTAGAAGGTAATAATTGTTATAGTTTATCTGTAATAAAAAATCCTAAAACTGAATGATAAAAGAGAAATAACAATTTTAAATGAGTAAGAGACATTATTGGACATTTTAAAAACAATATGAACAAATGGTCAATGAACACATTAAAAATATGAAATTTAATTTAAAACTCTTAAGAAGTTGCTACTATACTCCCAGAATGGACACAATTAAAATTGATACATTTTAGCAAATAGAAGAAACTTTTATATATTATTAACTAAGGTATAAAACAGTAACTGTCACACTAGAAAGTGATTTAGAAATGTTTTCTAAAATTAAACATATACTTACCCTATGACCCAGCAATTCTATTTCTCAGTATTTCTTGTGACAAATGAAAACATATGTCCATAATACCACTTTTACAGGTTCATAGTTGGTTATTCATGATAGTAAAAAAAAAAGATGGAAGTAATCCAAATATGAATATATATCAGAAATTTGCATTTTTTTGGAAAAAACATAGGTAGTAAATACATTTTGCAGGCCACACAATCTATGTCTTAAATGCTCAACTCTACCATTGATAGGCAGAAGCAGTCACAGACCGTATGTAAATAAATGTCGATGTGTTTCCATAAACTTTATTTACAAAAGCAAACAACTGACTGTATTTGGTACATAACCTGTAGTTTGTATTCCTTATATAGTACTTAATGATCCTTCAACATAACAGTAAGCTATTCTATATATATGAAAAAATATATGCTATATGATTTTAAGTTAGAATAGACAAAATCAAAGCACAGTCATTGACATCTGGTGAGTGGTGACCTTTGGGGAATGTGTGGGGGATTGCCTGAAAAAGGGAACAAACTTGAATAATGGGACCCATATCTAATAGGCATATGGGTGCATGGTTGTTTAAATTTTTCAAATCTCAGATAGGCCTAAGTAGAAAAAAATCAAAGCAGAGAACTGTCACATCAAAAACTAAAAATTAGGGCTGAGGCTATAGCTCAGTGGCAGAGCGCTTGCCTTGCATGTGTGAGGCACTGGGTTTGATCCTCAGAACCACATAAAAATAAATTAAATAAATCCATGCTGTCCATTTAGAACTACAGAAAAAATTGATGCTTCTATTAATATCAAGAGTTTATAATTTGTATTCTATCCATTATGAACATAGAGTCTGTATATAAAATTTTAATTAAGTATTCACAAATACTGCAAATACACAAGTACTGAAAAATTTTCCTCATGTTTATACCAAAAAAGTGTTATAATGAAAATATTTGAACAAATTTCAGTATTAAAAAATAGATTAAGTGCTATACTTGCATTTCCTATTGTGTAAGCCAAACATCTTTCCATGACATTAAATCATTATACAGAATTTCTAAGGAGATGAAACTTTGCACTCCTAGAAATGAGGAAATGAATGAAAAACTCAAATGAAACTGTATAGATTAAGACAGCATCTTTTAATATATATATTTAAAATTCTCTATGTCCCATACACATATGTACCTGTGAATATAAGTGGTAGTAAAGCATACCCCTTAGTGGCTTGGGCTTTGACAAGCTTGGGTTTAAATATGACTCTACCATTTAAAAATCTGTGTGACTTAGTCTTTCTTTTGCTGAGTTCATCAGGGTGAAATGTGGGCAATAATTATATCTAACAAATAGACTTTTTTGAGAAGTCTATGAGACAACACAGGAGGAGAATTTATAACAATACTTTAGACATCCTGTGGACTCAATACAAGTTAACCAGTATTGTTCTTGTTTTATCAGATATGGCCATAGAAAAAATATAGATAATCACATGGAAGTAAATATGTATATGGATAAAAGCAAATATTAACCATTTTAATAATGAATTCCTCTGGGTACTTGGATTATGGTTGATTTTTAATAGTTTTCTATTTTCAACACTTCCTCAAAAATTATTTTAAAATAAAAAAGATTTAATTTTAAATATTGTAAAAATTACTTATTGCCCCAAATCTCAAATATGCCAATGTCCTCAGACATTGTCCAGCTGCCCTTGAAACATGCAAAGACATCATCCTTAGTGAATTCTGTGCTGTAACTATGTGAAAATATCTATTCAATAATTAAAGCATTAGCCAGTTGGCCTTTTCCATAAAATCATAACAGAAATAGCTTATCATCACATTATGTAGGAAATTCTGTATCCTGTGGTTGGAGATTAATAGAATGGCATATTCCATTGACATTGTCATACTAAACAACAGTGTTCTCTCCACGCAGCCACAGAAGTGGGTACGCTGTTCTGAGCCAATCTAAGGTGATTACCACAGAACAGCACTCATTTTACTAACAGCAAGGCATATTATCCTTCATGCATGGTATAGCATCCAAGTTTAATAAGATTCTGAAAGTGAAACTGAGGACAATTGGGAGAAGGACCCTAAATCCTGTCGAAAAAATTTTGTCATTTCTTATTTGTTTATAACTTGTGTGTCAAATAATCATCTCAATTATGCTAACAAATCAAATTATAAGAAGGGGAATCAGAGCTATATCACAACAGAAAGAAGGCAACGATATTACAGACTTGAAAGTTTAATTAAAGGAGCACAAAAGTGTCGGGCCTATGCTGAAGTCATTCAATGAAGAAAACAAAGAAGACAATTTTATATCAGGAAGGCATAGATAAATCAGAAAGTAGCTTTTAAATTATTATGATCTTTGGCAAGTCTCAGAGATTTACAAAAATCAGGACTGTCCTTACAGCTTAGTACCCATCAGAAGCTTCCCTATCCCACAGAATGAAGTAAAAACTACTGTGCTTCCCTATCCCACAGAATGAAGTAAAAACAGGCCAGTGTGTCTGTAATGGGCTACAGCTTTATCCAATTCCACTCTCATCACCTCTCCTGAGACTTCAGCAACACCCAGGTACCAGCTGTTCCCTAATGTCCCTTTGCTACTATGTACATCAATGCCTCCGCACATGCTGTTTTCCAGGCATTATATGTCCCTCTCTCCTTTATTTACCTGACTTAGTACTACATATTCTTTGCAATTAAAATTTCCAAGGCCAGACAGAACTAATCATCCCTCCTTTGTCTTTGTACTGCTCATACCTTGCACATGCACATAATGTCAACACAAGGATCACTGACACAAGTATTTGCTTTCCTAATGGTGCTGTGTTTTGTGAGAGCAGGACAGAGATTCTGTCTTGATTATGTTAGTATCTCTCTAGAAGATAAATAATAGATGTTTTACATAAATGTATTAAATGTTGACCATTGAATAAATAGAATTGACTCACACAAGGAAGCAGCACTGTTTTAAAATTATCATAGGATTTAATTTGGAAGAAAAGCACAGAATAAAAGTGAGAGAAAAAACAAATTGCTCAGTATTATTTTCTAATGTATCACTAAATTTATTTCCGTATGCTAAAATTTACTTCTGTCTATAATTTTTCAAATTATTTGGATATGACATATCAGAATGGCTTCTTTGTCCTGTTAGTCATAAGTCTAAGGGGATCATAATAACAACCAAAGTGGAATACCAACTTCAAACAGGACCATTTCTCACTTGAATGGATGGAAGTTATTGACTGTCAGTGGACTCTCCTTGCAACTGAGTGGGTTTCCATGTGCACCCATAATTGCTTCAAGACAGACGTATCAAAGCAAAGGTTTCCCAGAAATAATTTAATCTTTAGTAAAAAAAGTAGGAGAAAATTATTGGAGTCAAAATTAGGGAAAGGCAACCTGCATTGTTTCATCTAAAATTTTGTTTTAGAATTTCTTGGTCTGGGATGACTTATGTACAAAAATTTATACTTGGTATCTTTAAGTGTAAAATTTTCTTAGAGCATTAAGAGCATCAAAACTGCACCCATGAGGGGGTTCCATTTGGAATGCTAAATCAATTATTTTATATAAATGACACTTTTGTAGACTCTCACCAATGTCTGAGCATATATATAGAAATGTGACTTCAGAGGAAGCCAATTGGGTAAGGGCCAACAATAATGACCAAGGAAAGCAGAGCATGTGGTGGCACAGAGAGGACAGACTTCAGGTCTAAGGTGATAGGAACTCAAGATGCAAGTGGGCAAGGGCTAAGACTCAAAGTTCCAGGCCAATAGTCAATGCAAGTCTGTCTGTGGTGGATAGAGCATATTCATCCATTCCGTGGAGGCTCGGCTGCAAGAGTCCCACCCAGCATAAGAGAAATTGGTTAATATTAAAACAGGCTTCATATCCTAGGGACACTGGAGCGTGTGGTCTAAATAAAAGTTCATGAGACAGTCATAACAATCCTTATGCTGCCATTTATAAGCTCTGAGACCTTTGGAAAAGTTCCTTGTGGTAAACTCACAAGATAAAAGGGATAATTCAATAAAACAATGCACATAAACCATCTAGAAAAAGCCCCATCACTCAAAGGTGTTTAATCAACATTTGTTACTATCATCATGAACATGTTTCCAAAATGGTAATTCGGAATTGGGATGAAGGCACAGAGGTACTTAGATACCCAAAGAAGATATGAACTGGGAACTTGCACTGTAGGCAACTCTTTATCAGAATGAGGGCAAGAGAAAAATTATGATACAGCTTAGAAGTCCAGGGGACAACACTGGATTATGCCCTATGTCTCATTCACAGTCAGGCACCATTTCAGATGTAATGTTAGGTTCCACTGCCCCAGAGCCATCTTCACCCTGGTCAGTGTGGCTGAGTATGGCCAAGGAATGCTGTGAATGCTGTGTTCTCTTTCTTTCTACCTCTATATGTCGCCCCGCACCCCAGCTCTCTCTAGGGAAAAATGGGCAAAGATCACATAAGGGTCGCCTAGGAAGTCTTTGTAAATCAATATTTCCCTGATAACTACTCATAGAATCAGCAATGGGTGTTCCTGGATTCTACAAATGGCAGGCCAGTGTCAATGTAGAAAGTGATTTGAGTAATTTTGAAAACACAGGCATCAAACGAGACATGACATGCTTACCTTTGAAAACACTGCTCTCACCCAATCTTGTTGTTATGCAAGGAAATATAATTATTCAATGCAGGATTTGGGTCTATACACACACATACCCACTTTCATATGATTTTGTCACGACAAATTCATTTATCACATTCTGTTCTTGTAAACAGCAACTCAGAATAAGTTTGTTCAAAAGTATTACTTTGGATTTTAGAAGACGGACAAAATGTGTTTATTTTATATATAAATGGAGAAAAAAATATTTCCTTCTAACACTCTTATAATGCAAGTTGTCACAGCCATTGAATTGCCTATGAAGCCTGCACTAATTCTAAATATCAGCCTCTGAATTGTACTTTCCTTGGTGAGAATCATCCTTTTGACTGACATAAAAGTTTTCCAAGTAATGTGAAGAGGTTGCTAAGTGGAAAATATTTCAAGAGCTCTGAAAATATAAGCTTGACAGAGTTCTAGCCTTGAAATCCTCAGTTTACAAGGAAATTTATTGTGCTCACATGTTGTAGCAGTGGAACGCAGTGTGTGGTATTAAATCAAAACGAAAAGGAGACAGCCCAACACCTACAGTTCTATGCCAGAGTAAAAACTGTCACCCAAAGAAGGAAAAAAATTAAGTACCAGGGAAAAAAATGACTATAAAAAGCACCATGGGAATGTTATAAACTATTATTTTCTAGGCTCTGAGTTTGAGCTAGTAAGAGATCATCAGTTTCTTCAAATAGCTTCAACAGACGGAAAATAAAAATTGCCAATGAATACACTGGAACCTTGTTTTACAGCTCTATACATTGGAGACATTACAAGGCTAAAAGTAAAACTGAATGCCTTATATAAATAGCCTGTAACAGTGGTGGAGGTGACAAGTATGCAGTTTGCCAGAGGGGAAAGACATTATAATTTTGCGTGATGCAGCATGTTGGTGTGTGCAGCCAGAAAGCCATCATTTCCAGAGGAAGACACAGCAGGTGTGGCCGTCACCTGTAGCAATGCTGCCTGCTTGGCACACGGGATCTCACCTAGCTTTCCCCAGCTGTGAGTAGGAAGATCATTTTTAGAGTTAGAAGAGTGCCCAAGGACCATCATTTGGAACAACTGGAAAACACATATAATCCATTTAGTTAAGATTTAGAAATTTTGCAAGTGGGCATATCTTCATTAGTACAGATTCTTTGTGGCCCAGTTATTTAACAGCTCTCAACCCTTTGTCTTGGCCTTGACAATATAATTCTCAGGAGTGGCACCATTATAACCTCAAACTACTCATTACATTCTTAGGTGTGAAAAACATAATAAGAACAAATAATTGAAGACTGTTCTCTATAACACGAACCCAGTCAGAATCCCAATTTAGTGCCTGGAAAATTTGAAAAAGAGGAGGAAACAGAACAGAGGAGAAGGCTGAGCACTCAAAGCTGCAAATCATCACAACTTGACCTTGTCCTGTCTTTTAAATTGGAAACACATGCAGTGTCTCAAGCATAGCTTTCATTGGTTACACAGCAAAGAGTAATAAAACAAGAATGGTGAGTATAATCAAGGGAATATAATGCATCTCCAACCCCCTGAAATCAGAGCCTGTACTTTCATGTACCCTCCATAGACTATCCAAGGTCCATAATTTTAAAAAGTTCTAAATGATAAAAGACAAAGGTGTATGAGAAAAAAAAGTCAGCCTTTTATGAATTTGGAGTTAGGTGATTACCTTTCCTCTCATGTTCCTTACATTATGGCAGCTGCTAAATTTTTTGCACATGCTTCCTGGCAGGAGCTCCTTTGTTGACTATGTATATGTTCTGGAGAAAAGGACTCAACTACTGTTATTTACCCAACAAAAGCAGAGCCTTATTCACAACCGCAGCAGACACATAATGAATACAACCAAGTCCAAACTGTGCCAACTGGATTGTTATGCTGACCCTGCAGAACAATTTATTGTATTTCAAACAACTATTAGTAGCATATGCAAACAAAATGTGTGATGGTTTTAATTTTAATTTGGAGTGTGCAGCTGGTTTGGTTGTTTACCTACCATCTGTCAACCCTTTCTCCCTCTTACTCAAACCTTGCTTTTTTAGGTGTTTGCACCTCCCATAAACAGCCCTAATGACTTCTAGGACACAGTATTTTTAACACCCAGTATTTGATCCTAAAACATTCACCTGATCTTTATGACATCCACTGGGAAATATTACAAAAGCAGAGAGCTAAATATGTACCCATATCCTCTTCTGTTCATCTGGATAATGTTCAAACTTCAGCAGCAAATGAGGCTTTTTATCAAATCCTGATAGTGCTATTTGTTCTAATGTCTGCTCAGACATTCCAAGAGTCAAGGCAAGGTCCTATTTGGGATTTCTTATGAACAAGATATTTTCATGTCTCAGTCATGGTTCCTTATCCTGACTGAATACTGGTCTTCCCAAATCCTTAGAATATTGCTGATGATTTTATTGCTGACAAAGAGTCGGGATACAACACTCCCCCAGGATTATCATCTATTATATTGGACAGCTGCCACAAAATTGATTTTGATGAAGTTCATTCAATAATGATAAACCGTAAAATAGATAATAATTCTATAATAAACAAATGTCCAAAGACAAGTTGCCCTGAGAATGTTCACCTTTTAAGAGTATATCACATGCTTCTTCTAATGACACTTTCACCACTTTCAATATTTTTGAAGCACTAAAAAAATTCAGGGTCATTTAGAAGCCAAAGTAAAAGAACCTATTTTCTTATATACTATGTACAAAATAATAATGACTAAAATCAAGGTTATCCCCACAAATTCTCAAGCAATTGCATTTAGTGATCAGTTTTAAACCATGTCATCTGAATTTAAACTAGGGATACAGACTTGTTTGCACATGTGGAAAAGGGTAAGTTTTTAACATGAAAATATGTTTTTACCTTTGATATTTTAAAATTTTTCACCATCACTTGAATAATTTTTTTGAGGGAAGCCTCACATGGGGCAATATTTACTTGACACCATTAAACTGGATACATTTCCTAACATGCTACTTATTTTCTTTTATTTTCACAAGAATATAAGCCCCATGATTTTATTTTTTTAATAGTTTCTAGTTCAGAGAACTGCAGAGAACTGTGTCTAGTACATAGTAGGCATCCAAGAAATATTTGTGAAATGAGAAAATGAGTGAGCAGACCTAGAACACGAAGCCAGGCCATGTGATTTACAAAAGAACCCTTAAGAAACACCCTTCCACCTGGCCACCAAGTAGAGTCCTGAGAGCAAAGGTAAATAAGCAAAATGATCATAGCACATTGCTGGCTGGATAATGTAGCAAGGATGTCTGCATCTTCACACACAACCACAAGAAGCAGCTTGATGCACTGTGATGTTCACGTTAATACTAAAAGTTAATCCTTTCTGAGAAATTGATTATCACTTGTCAGCTTTGATTTTTTAAGAGTTAAGAGTTTATAGATTCACTTAAGAGAGTATTCATGAATGATTGTTGAACATGACATTATATTCATCAAATCATTTCATTTCTGGCACCAGGGGAATCTCTAAAACTAAATTATGTCAAGCGCAGGACTTAACAAATAAAAGGTAGAGTGTCTGGATCTGAAGTCATCATTAATGGGATAAAAATACAGTTAGTGAAATAGTGACTGAATTGGTGAAGTGTTTTAAAAGGTGAAACTGAGATCCATATATTTAGAAATGAGAATCTGTATCCAATTGACGATGAAGTATAAAATTTGAAGGTTAAACAGCATATCTTATAATAAAAAATAATACTAAGTCAGCTTTCATACATGTCAACAAAATCTGTGCCAAGAGATAAATAAGAAAAAAGCACTTCTTGACTTCAAGCATACAGTTTGCATATGACTTTGCATTATTTGCACTAACAAGATAATGCTATTACTGTCAACCAAATTTACAATCAAGACACTTTTTTTGACATCTACAGGATGCTTTATAATTAACATATAAAAATAGAATTAAGTTGATATGTCATTCTCATCTTCTCTACAACATATTTGAGAAAAATTACTCCTGCCCTCTGTATTAAGATCAACTTACAACATCCAAGTGGCTGCCATTAGCAGGCACTTTATAACATTTTTATTGGTTCCATCATTTCCTCCTCAGTGGCCAGTTCATAAAAGCATGCGACGTGGCACTTCTCCTATGTCCTTAATGAAGTAGCCTTTTCTCAGAGTCAGGTCTTTATAAGAGTCTCTTCAATCCTTTACCTAATAATATCCCACAAAATGGTTTCTAAATCTCTGCATTAAGAAAACAGAAGGGCAATGTATTCCACAAATCTGTTCTTTCTTACAAAGCTAGACACCTGGGTGTGTGCTATTTCATTTCACTATTCTGCAAGATAGAGATGAATAGCCCTGTTTTAGGAATTATGAAGCTGAAGGGTGTGACTTGCTGAAGGTTAGACAGCTGAACCATTAGTTTAGCTGTATGGATACCAGATCATTATTCCGCAATTTTCTTATACGTTTGCCAGCAGCCATCCTGATGAACTTCTCTGAGTTGTTCAGCTCTCACAATGTACTTTCACATTCATATCATTATAATGATCACTCAGTGCATATTTGTAATAAGTTTTCCCAGGAGTAAAAAACAAATTAAAGATCTAATTTACAAATGACATCATCCACAGCATAGAAAATAAAATAACTACACCACAAATGTGAAAGACCATTTCTTTTGAAAGCCTGCAGTCTGCACACACAGACAAATGATTTGTCCTCCCTGATTTGTATGCAGCTGGTAGCTTGTCTGAACCCTTCAGGTTATGACCATGACACTGGGATACTTTTGATTTTCTTCTTAATTGAAAATCACATGGTAACGAGGGCCAAGTTCTGTGTAGCACAATCTCATCATCTCGCAGGGGCAATCAATGACTTCAAAGCTGTCTGGCACTAATAGAAGCGCACTCAAATAGCTTTCAGGAGAACACAATCACTGTGTTTCTCTTTCCTAATTTTTCAGCAGGATAGTTTGAAACAGTGGAGGAAAAGTGTGTGACTAGTAGAGACAATGTGAGTTTTAATGTTGGTTTTATTACCTTCTAACTAGATTACCTTGGGCAAGTCACTTAACCTCTCTGGGTCTCAATTATCTCCAAGGAAAGAACTGGAGATAATGAAACTTGACCTGCCAACCCCATAGGTAGTTAGGAGAAACCACTTACAAAAGGAGAAACGCAAAGTAATATGTAAACATACAGATCAGGCAAGGAAACATGGGGATTCTCAATCAAAGCCTGACTTTCACTTTCATATCCTTTTTAAAATTCTATTTAATCTTCTACAGTATAGGAGAATGAGAATTTTTGCAAGGTTTGTCTTAAAATTCATCATGTTTTCCAGCAGGGTTTTTATTTTTATTTTTTTCAAATAATGTGGGATGGATTTGGGGTTTATTTTGGATTGTTTTATTTCTCACTTCACAAGTTATACATACTCTTGAAGAAAGTCTTGAAATAAACATTAAATTAGTAAGAAAAATCAACCATGACAAATTCCACAGACATTTTAACTTATTAATTTCATTCCTTTCACTGCACAGATATTTATAAATAAATGTATATTGTTAATATAAAATTGGATTTGCTCTTTAGAAGTTTAATTTTTCACTTTCAAGAGGACTTTCAGATTATCAGTCTGTGAAAACATAACATTTTTAAGTTATACTGAATAAATGCAATGTTTGACTTTTAATCAGATTGAGGTTTCTTTCAATTTGAGTCTGTTGTCAATGATTATATATTATATGATATCTATCCTTATATGTAAATTGTTATCTTTTTTGTTGTTTTTGTTTTATTTGATTTGAGCTCTGCTTACGATTGGTTCTTAAAAGTGGGATTCTTGTGTGAGATGCTTTGTATATTTTTTAAAGAGTTTTGTTATAGATTTTTTAAATCCTTTCATAATATCCAATTTAAAGTTTGTGTTTGTGAGGTCCTTCGGTTTTAGAAAACAATTGAAGGGATCCTTGAATTGCTAAAGTGGCATAGTTTTTTCTATATTTTATTTGGAAACCCAATTAAAAATATACTCTAAAAAATATCTATCAGGAAACTGTGCAGATTTAAATTGCCATAACCTATTTTACATCACCCCCACTAAAATTCAACATCTTATCACATACATGTTCACACAGCACAACACAAACCAATTCATAGCAGCTTTACAAATCTCAGCAAAAAAATAAATAAATAAATACTCCTATGTGGCTGAGAAATGTGTTCCAGTAACTTATGGGAATATTTAGTGGGCCTAAATATTTTCATCTTGCTGTCTATGATTATTTACTTAGTATATATTCCTAAAAATAAATTCATTGGGGCAAAAAATTATGAATAAGGAAAAAAGAAAAAAAACCAACAACTCTTTACATATACATTGTGAAATTTCTTTCTACAAAGTTATGTTGCTTTTGGAGCCCACAAGTTCGATTTTAATTCTGTATGTCAGTCATTAAATAAACACATACAGATCACTTCCTCTTGTGTCAGACATTATTCTACGTACTAGGGATACAACAATGAAAAAAAATGAACATAAATTGCTGCACTTGTGGAGTTTATGCACTAATTGGGAGGAGGGAGAAAATAAACAGAATCCATAAGTGCAATAATATGTGCTATACTCGATGGACATAACTGCTAAGGAGAAGCTGCAAGAGTAATGAAAAGAAAGTTATTCTAGGTGGAATGGCTGGGAAAGACACATGATTAGGCATATGATTATTTAAGCAAAATTCATTGTGTCATGTGCATCTAATAGGTTAACAGGAGAGTCAAGAAGCGGTCAATAGGTTTAGCAATGTAGTACTCTTTATTGACCTTGATAAGATAAGTTTCAGAGAGCTAGTAGGAGTCAGAGCATGAACTTAAAGAGTGTCAAAGAGGTCACTAGATCTGCAACTACTTCAGTACTTAAGCTAGTAAGGAAAAGACATTAGTTGGGATGAGGAAACCTGAGAATGGTATAGGATAAATTCCCTCACTCACAATATACTTGGTTCATTTGGTTGGATTTCCCTTGTGTGTTGTATACTCAATGTAACATTGCCAGCCTAGTATTTAACTTAAAATTCTTAAGTGTGGTCAATAAAATACACTGAGGCAAGGACTGTGAAGGGTTATCTTTACAAGTATCCTCACTCAGAATTTATTCTCAGGAGTAGCTATAGAGATGCTTCAAATTTAAAACCAAATATATCCCCAGAATATCCATTAATTAACATAAGGTAAAGTAGTGATAATTTTTATTGGTGAAATGAATGTGTTCAAGATATGCAGCCAGCTAGAAAAAAATTTTCAATAGCACTTGTCTCAATAAATATTTAAGAATCTTAGTTAGCTCAGTAACCTGTTTGAAATATGAATAAGTTAGGAGTTCCATTTACACCTCTGCATGCTTGGCTAAAGGAGAATTCTTATTCAACCAGAAGGTTGATAGAGCTTACCTTCAGAATACTAACATACTTACCAGGCAATAAAACTCTCATGCAGTGTTTTTTCCCACAAAACTATGGCTTTGTATATCTCCTTCCTTAGTTTATATTTCAATTTCATGCCTGGAGGGCCAGGGACACTTGTGAGCTAGCAAAAGCAAAGCCAGAATGTTTCCTGAAACTCTAAAATATGCACAGCAGCTGCACCATCTTTAAGAGGTTGACATACTATCTGTGTTGGGTTCATGACCTGGATGCCACAAAGGTCTTCACGGTCTCTGAGAAGAGCCTGAATCAAGCTTGGTGTGCACGAATAAGCTCTTGCAAGTGAATTCCTGGGGATTCATTTCCTGGACATGTAAGAATGTAGAAGTCATAAAGAAGACGTCCTGTTCAGCCAGCACAGGCTGTAAGCCCCATCTCCCCTAGGTCATCACCTCTGTGAGAGGCTTGTTGTGAAGAATGGTAAGAGCACTCCAATTTGGGTCTTCTCATTGAGTTTGCTTCAACCCAATGGCCTAGAAATTTTGCTCTTTTTGAGCTCTGCGAATCCTACAGAAGCTTCTCTGCCATTTTCCAAGCTTTGCCCAATGGTGAGCTAAGTGGAAAAAGTAAAACTTCTTTACATTTTTCCATACAACTTGAGCTCAATAGTTTCCTTTAATATTTAAGAATGTTATCATAAGGTTTGCATTCATTTATTTTCTACTTAGTTATTTTTGAAAGAATAATTATGTCTTCAGACACTGATTTTTACCCACATACATGTGGGCAAAATTCCCAAGTGTCCTTAATCACAATCCTGATTGCTATTAGAATGTTATAAAAAATTTATTTGCAGAGTCTCAATGAAATATCATTTTCAGTATCATTCTGTCACTTACCTATTTACGTGTTGATCTGATGCTATAGAGATGAATTTATTCTTTAAATATTTGAACTGTTCTAAAGATAATTAGGTGTAGAGACTTTGGAATCAAACAGAAATGGGCTTTACAAATTTTACAATTTCAAATTGTGTAATCACGAGCATATGATTTAATCTTTGTAGCTCATTCCAATGATTTGTAAAATAGATATGATAATATATTTCTTGTGGTGCTATTACAAGAATTAAAAAAGAATAGTATATACAGTGTTTAGCAGAGTGCCTGGCATATAGTTAGTACTGAATATATGATAACCTTATATTATTACTATAGTAGTACTATTTCTTGGAAGTATGAGTATATAAAAACTAGTATTCTTGGCACACATGCTTTGGTACCTCCAGTTTCCAGTGCTTCCTACAACTGAATTTTTATACATGATTGGACTATATCACCTCCTCTCCTTGGAAAAACTGCATTAACACCAGAAAAAAAGATAAGAATGAACAGTCAGACAGTAATAAAATAGGTCTACATTCCTCAGAAAACTACTTGCTTGAATTAAGGGGATGAATTTAATTCTAGTTAATATTCTAGTTAGTATTCCAGCTGAGTTTTTTTTTTTAAGAGAGAGTGTGAGAGAGAGAGAGAGAGAGAGAGAGAGAGAGAGAGAATTTTTTAATATTTATTTTTTAGTTATCGGCAGATCACAACATCTTTGTTTGTTTGTGGTGCTGAGGATCGAACCCAGGCCGCAGGCATGCCAGGCAAGCACGCTACTGCTTGAGCCACATCCCCAGCCCCAACTGAGCTTTGCTAGTAAAAATTTCTTCTAGGATTTGAGTTGTGTGTGTATACACATATTTACATGTCATCTTAATAACCTGCATTGTTTCCTGTACTCTGGTTAGTTTTAATTTTGTTGTTGTTCTTTGTTTTGGGTTTTTGTATGTCTTGTTTTCTATTCAGAGCCTCAATAACTTCCTTTTGACTAAGAAATCAATTAAGAGACTGCATATACCAGCCCACGAGGGACCCAGGCTCTCAGTAGGGCCAGGTCCACCCCTCCATCAGAGAGGCAGACACCCACCAGAGCCTACCTTCTGGTGCAGGACTGCCCCTTCCTACCAGCAGAATACCTAGGGAGGTCAAGCCCAGTGGCTCAGATCCACCCACACCTGTCTGTGTGGGGCCCAGGCTCACAATAGGCCTGGGTCTACCCCTCTGGCTACAGGCATCTCTGAGCCCAGCTTCCAGCACAGGACCAATTCTTCTGACCAGCAGACTACCATGGGAGGCAGGCAAGGCCGAGATCTGTTCACATCATCTTGCATAGGGCCCAGGTCCAGGGTAGGTCCAAGTTTGCTCCTTCCCCCACCTGGGAGGCTAATCCTAACCCACTTCCATCTTGGGACACTGCAGTCATTGCCATAGCCTTCCCCACAGAGTAGCCCCTAACTTTTTGACAACAGACAGGGCCTAAAAGACGATGCATCTAAGAGCAGGCATCCAAGGGGAGTGTGAGGCCCAATCTTTCGGCCCAATCTCTGTAAGACATTGTTTCCATCTTGGGGAACCTTAAGTATTATCTCAAGTTACCTCTGCTATTGCCGCCACCAACCTTAGATGCAGTAGCATACATTGAGGGACACCAGCAAGGTCTGGAAGCCCAACATCAAGGTGAGGTACAGATAATCTGCATGGGTACTACAAGAATATATAGAAGAATATCTCAGATCCACACTGCAAGAAAGGAAGACACACAGACACCATAAAAAAACAAGGGAGGAAAGTACCCCCAACAAACCAGGATCCTATAATAACAGAACCCATGGAGAGTGAAGGTTCATAATTAAAATGATCTGTAAATTAAAGAATAACCTAAATGAGCAAATACAGACAAAAACTGATCACTCCAACAAAGAGATAAGAGAGCAAATTCAGGTAGCAAAAGACTAATTCAAGAGAGAGAGAGAGAGAGAGAGAGAGAGAGACTCTGAAAATAAAACAGTCAGAAATCCTTGAAATGAAGGTTACAATAAATCAAATAAAAAACTCAATAGAAAGCATAACCAACAGACTAGATCACTTGGAAGAAAGAATGTCAGATAATGAAGACAAAGTGTATAATCTGGAAAATAAAGTTGATCACACAGTGAAGATAGTAAGAAACCATGAACAGAACATCCAAGAATTATGGGTCAGCATCAAAAGACCAAATCTATAGGAAGGCACAGAATTCCAAACCAAAGGAATGCACAATCTCTTCAATGAGATAATATCAGAAAATTTCTCAAGCATGAAGAACAAATTGGAAAACCAAATACTTACAGGACACCAAATGTACAAAACTACACCAAGGCATATTATAATAAAAATGCCCAGCAAACAGAATAAGGATAGAATCTTAAAAGTAGCAAGAGAAAGGAATCAGATCACATATGGGGGAGACCAATTCATATCTCAGCAGATTTTTCAACCCAGACCCTCAAAGCCAGGAGATTGTGGAACAACATATGCCAAGCTCTGAAAAAAAAAAAGGATGCCAACCAAGAATCTTATATCTAGCAAAACTAAGCTTTAGATTTGATGATGAAATAAAAACCTTCCATAACAAACAAAAGATAAAAGAATTTACAACTAGAAAGCCTGCACTACAGAACATCCCCAGCAAAATATTCCAAGAAGAGGAAATGTAAAACAATGATGAAAATCAGCAGAGAGAGGTATCACATGAAAAACATCTAATCAGAGGAGAAACCAAGTCATGTTAAATACCAAAAATAAACAAAAATGCCTGGGAATACAAATTATGTCTCAATAATAACCCTGAATGTTAATGGTCTAAACTCACCAATCAAAAGACATAGATAGCAGATTGGATTAAAAAAGACCCAACAATATGCTGCCTCCAAGAGACTCATCTCATAGGAAAAGACATCCACAGACTGAAGGTAAAGGGTTGGGAAAAATCATACCACTCACATGGACTACAGAAGCAAGCAGGTGTTTCCATCCTCATAGCAAATAAAGTAGACTTCAAGGTAAAGTAGACTTCAAACTAAATCAATCAAAAAGGATAAAGAAGGACACTACATACTGTTCAAGGGAAACATACACCAACAAAACTTAACAATTATAAATATAAATGCCCCAAACACTGGAGCATCTACGTTCATCAAAGAAACTCTTCACAAGTTCAAGAGTCAAATAGGCCACAACACAATAATTTTGGGTGAATTTAACACACCTCTTTCATCACTAGATAGATCTTCCAAACAAAAACTGATCAAAGAAACTATAGAAGTCAATAATACAATCAATAACCTAGACTTAACTGACATATATAGAATATTTCATCCTTCAACAAGAGAATACACTTTCTTCTCAGCAGCACATGGATCCTTATTTAAAATAGACCATATACTATGCCACTAAGCAACACTTAGCAGATATAAAAAAGTAGAGATAATACCCTGCATTCTATCAGATCATAATGGAATGAAATTAGAAATCAATGACAAAATAAGAAATAAAATCCACTCCAACACCTGGAGACTAAATAATATGCTACTGAATGAACAATGGGTTGCGTATCAAGGAGGAGATTAAAAATTTTTAGAAGTGAATGAAAACACAGATACAACATATAGAAATCTTTGGAACACTATGAAAGTAGTAGTAAGAAGAAAGTTCATTGCATGGAGTTCATTCCTTAAAAGAAGAAAAAGTCAACAAATAAATGACTTAACATTACATCTCAAAGCCCTAGAAAAAGAAGAACAAATCAACACCAAAAGCAGTAGAAGACAGAAAATAATTAAAATCAGAGCTGAAATCAATGAAATTGAAACAAAAGAAACAATTGAAAATTTGACAAAATGAAAAGGTGGTTTTTTGAAAAAATAAATAAAATTGACTGACCCTTAGTCATGCTAATGAACAGAAAGAGAGATAAAACTCAAATTAATAATATATGTGATGAAAAAGGAAATATCAAAACAGACACTACAGAAATACAGAAGATAATTAGAAATTATTTTGAAAATTGTTATTCCAATAAAATAGAAAATATTGAAGGCATCAACAAATTTCTAAAGTCATATAATTTGCCCAAATTGAATCAGGATGATATACACAATTTAAACAGATCAATCTCAAGTGACAAAATAGAAGATGCAATCAGCAACCTAACAACGAAGAAAAGCCCAAGACAGGATGGATACACAGCCGAGCTCTACAAGATCTTTAAAGAAGAATTAATACCAATACTATTCAATTTATTTCAGGAAGTATAAAAATAGGCAGTACTTCCAATCTTATTCTATGAGGCCAGTATCACCCTGATTCCAAAACTAGGCAAAGACACACCAGAAAAACAAAAAACAAACAAACAAACAAAAAACCCAACTTTAGACCAATATCGCTAATGAACATAGATGCAAAAATTCTCAATAAATTCTGGCAAATCAAATACAAAAACATATCAAAAAGATGGTTCACCATGATCAAGTGGGATTCATTCCAGATATGCAAAGTTGGTTCAACATAAGGAAATAAATAGACTCACATAAATAGACTCAAATATAAGAATCATATGATCATCTCAATAGATGCAGTAAAAGCATTTTACAAAATACAGCACCGCTTCATGTCCAAAACACTAGAAAAACTAGGAATAACAAGAACATATCTCAACATCATAAAGCCTATCTACGCTAAGTCCCTGGCCAACATCATTCTAAATGGAGAAAAATTGAAGTTATTCCCTCTAAAAACTGGAAAAAAACAATGATGCCCTCTTTCACCACTTCTATTTAACATAGTTCTTGAAACACTGGCCAGAAGAATTAGACAGACAAAGGAAATTAAAGTAATACACATAGGAAAAGACGAACTCAAATTGGCACTATTTGCTGATGATATGATTCTATACCTAGAAGACCCTAAAAGTTCCACCAGAAAACTTCTAGAACTAGTAAATGAATTCAGCAAAGTAGCAGATATAAAATCAATACCCATAAATCAAAGGCATTTCTGTATATCAGTGACAAATCATCAGAAAGAAAAATCAGGAAAACTACGCTGTTCTCAATAGCCTCAAAAAAAAAAAAAAAACTTGGGAATAAACTTAATGAAAGAAGTGAAAGATCTATATAATGAAAATTACAGAACCCTAAAGATAGAAGTCAAAGAAGACCTTAGAAGATGGAAAGATCTACCTTGCTCTTGGATAGGCAGAATTAATATCATCAAAATGACAGTACTTCCAAAAGCACTATACAGATTTAATGCAAATTTAATTTTAATTCCAATCAAAATCCAATGACATTCTTCATAGAAATAGAAAAAGTAATCATGAAATTCATGTGGAAAAATAAGAGACCCAGAATAGCTAAAGCAATCCTTAGCAGGAAGAGTGAAGCAGGTGGCATTACTATACCAGACCTTAAACTATACCATAGAGCAATAGTAACAAAACTAGCATGATACTGGCACCAAAACAGGCTGGTAGACTAATGGTACAAAATTGAGGAGACAGATACTATCCCACAAAATTACAATTATCTTATATTAGACAAAGGTGCCAAAAACATGCATTGAAGAAAAGATAGCCTCTTCAACAAATGGTGCTGAGAAAACTGGAAATCCTTATGCAACAAAATGAAATTAAAACTCTATCTCTCACCATGTGCACAAAACTCAACTCAAAATGGATCAAGGATTTAGGAATAAAACAAGCGACTCTGTGTCTAATAGAAGAAAAAGTAGGCCCTAATCTCCATCATGTGGGATTAGGCCCCACCTAATTCCTTACTAAGACTCCTGTGGCACAAGAATTAAAATCAAAAATCAATAAATGGGATGGACTTAAACTAAAAAGTTTCTTCTCAGCAAAAGAAACAATCTGTATGGTGAACAGAGAGCTTACATCTTGAGAACAAATTTTTACCTCTCATACATCAGATAGAGCACTAATCTCTAGGGTATTTAAAGAACTCGAAAATCTAAGCTCCAAAAAAACAAATAACCCAATCAATAAATGGGCCAAGAACCTGAACAGACACTTCTCAGAAGACAATATACAATCAATCAACAAATATGTGAAAAAAATGTTCATCATCACTAGCAATTAGAGAAATGCAAATCAAAACCACTCTAAGATTTCATCTCACTCCAGTAAGAATGGCAGCTATTATGCATACAAACAACAATAAGTGTTGTCAAGGATATGGGGAAAAAGGTACATTCATACACTACTGGTGGGATTGCAAATTAATGCAGTCAATATGGAAAGCAGTATGGAGATTTCTTGGAAAATTGGGAATGGAACCACCATTTGACCCAGCTATCCCTCTCCTTGGTTCATACCCAGAGGATTTAAAAACAACATACCACAGGAAAACAGCTACATCAATGTTTATAGCAGCACAATTCACAATAGCTAAACTGTGGAACCAACCTAGATACCCTTCAATAGATGAATGAATTTTTAAAATGTAGCATATATACATAATGGAACATTACTCAGCAATAAAAGATAATAAAATCATGGCATTTACAGGTAAATGGATGGAGTTAGAGAAGATAATTCTAAGTGAAGTTAGCCAATCCCAAAAAACCAATGCCGAATGTTTTCTTTGATATAAGGAGGCTGATTCATAGTGGGATATGAAAGAAGGAGCATGGGAGGAATAGACAAACTCTAGATAGGGCAGTGGGGTAGAAGTGGAAGGTAGGAGGTATAGGTTAGAAATGATGGTGGAATGTGATGATCACTATTATCCAAAGTACATGTATGGAGACATGAATTGGTGTGAATATACTTTGTATACAACCAAAGATATAAAAAATTATGCTCTACATGTGTAATAAGAATTGTAATGCATTCCACTGACATATGTAAAAAAAAATTAAAAAGAAAAAGAATAAAGTCAAAATTACAGAATGACAAAAAGAAATGAGACCTTGTAAAATGCCAAGGAGAAAACGAACTCTTAAAGCTAACTTTGGAACTACAAAAAGTAAAAAGGAGATCTGTATGCCTCTTACAGAAGAGAGTAGAGTACAATCTCAATAGATTAAAAAAAAAAAAAGAAATCAATTTAACATGCTTTAATGTTTACTTGTGGTGTTCAGGTATAATATCAAGAATATTTAAATCATACAGTCAATGTAAAAATCCAATATCCACATATACCATCCAACTATTAATCCTTTTAAAAGGAACCAACCAATAATTCATGTGAACTCAACTTATTATGAAATCACCTTAATCAATTTTCTTTACGCAAAATTCTGAAAGAAGACTTACAGTTCCATTTCATGACATGATTTTAGTATCTTCTACCCCACTGGGTTGCACCATCTTCTCCATTAGGTCTCAACTTATTCGTTCACATGGCATCTCAACGTTAAGCTTCACAGCAATTAGCCTGAGACAACAATATAATCAGCATCTGCATACAAAAGAAAGAGAAGCCTTAAGACATTTTAATTCTGTGTTGCTCCTGGAAGCCTGTGAAATTTTTCAGGAAAAGAGTTCTTCATTAAATTAGTTAACAACTAGTACATACTCCCTAAGAAACTGAGCAGAGCATAGACAGAACAGTTCAACACACATCCCTGAGAAAGTTATGCTTGAACATATTCAGCTGTAGACTAAACTCAGTCAATGAATCTCAAAGCTTTGCAAATCATTTTATTTTATGATTCCTTCGATTTGCATGTTCTGAGAATCCATTAATGCAAGGTCTTTCAGGGATTTGAAAAGTAAGAGGCTTGGACCAGAATTTCAAAAATCTGACCAATGACCCATGGAGATAATTTAAATAATCAGAGAAAAAAAGGCACAAACCAAAAATATTGACTATGCCACCAAATAAATGTTTCTACATATAAGAAGTTCAATAGAAGTCAACAGATAAGATATGCCTATTGGTTGAGGTACAAGGGATGTCTTCAAAGAGAACTTGAAGAATAATAATAAAAACAAGAAAATTCCAAAAATGATACAAAAGATGACAAGACCTTTCTTGTCAAGTAAGATCTATCCAAAGTTATAGAAACAAATGTACAAGGACAATGGAAATTTCATATTCAAGAATTTAATCAAAGTCGTTTGATGGCATTGTGGCGAGTGTAGGTAAAAAAAAGATAAAGCAGTCTTGTGTATTAACATGTTCTACTTTCAGATCAAAAGATGTGTTCAGTGTCTTGGAACAAACCTACCTACACATGCACCCTACATACAATATGAAGAGATGTTCAGTCCCTTCTCTTGCTCTCTTCAGATCTCTGAATCTTACTGTGGCTGTAACCTGCTCGGCCGTTAATTCAGGCAACTGAACCAGATGGTGAGGGGATGGGGAAAAGACAGACAAACACACAAATAGACCAAAAGCTGGGTCTCAGTGGTTCACTAAACTTTGATAGGGAAATAGTGACCATGAATCAGCTCAGCACATTTATTATACAGGTTTTATCATTAAAAGAGTTATTGTGAGAAAGTTTCTTCAAAGCAAGCAGAACTGAGGTCATAAGAATGAGCAGTCCAATTATGATCATCAGCTTGCAGCCCATAACTCTCAATCCATAAGCTGCTGGTGTCTGAACCTCAAAGTCAAGAATTGAATAGCTTGTGGCTGGCACAGAACCTCCTATTGAACAGGGCATTACCATAGCAACTAGGAGATCTCAACCTCTGCATTCACACCAATAGTTCCCAAGAGAGGCTTTGCCCCAAACAGGATAGTCCAAGACCCATAATTCAGTCACCGCTCCCAACACACTGTCAAGTCCTGCCTCCTCTTCCCTTGATAATCACTGTCATTTCTTTATTTCTTTCAAACCTGTGTCATTTTCTCTATCTATTCTCCATTTAGCATTTCATTTTGAACTTATTTTTCCCTTTACCTTTTCATGAAAATTATCTTCTTCATCAAATTTTAATATTGTCAGAGAAAGTACCATGTCTCATGTTTTTTACTTGTATTTATTTTCATTCATTAATCTAGTATTTCTAGTATTAATATCTTCATTATGAGTAAGGTCACTTTATATACTCTGGTAGAAAACAAGAGGAATTTTAAAACCCCAAATTCTTACTATTAAATAAAGTGAATTTAAAAAATAAAAATACATGAGTCTATTTCTACTCTAACCATATAAGTTCTTTTTAAATAAGCATTTTTACATGTTATTTCCCAACTTATTTATTCTAAAGGACACAATCACATTTTAAGGTTAATTTTTAAATCTGATAGGCCAGAGTTTATAATTAGTTGGAAACTGGCCTCGGGAATAATTGTACCACTGTGTGTCAAATTTTCTTTTCAATTAATATCACTCTATATATTCAAACTTGGGGTTATTTAATATATGGTAGACATCAAATTTCTATGACAGATATAGACATTTCATTAAAACAGATTAAATTATAATGTAAATGGATGGAATATAAGAAATTTCTGTACTTAGCATTAACTGAAGAAATACAAAGAAATTTCATGTGAGTATCAATTATAAAAATGATGTGTTTACTTCACTACTATTGGAGTTCAGAAGACACATTAAGTAAGTTTAGTTTTCTTTTGCCAAGATAAGATGTATTGTGTAACAAACAATGGAATCAGGTGGATAGAGACCCACAATATCTTTATTTAACAAAAATTTTTCTTGGGTTAAAGGTGTAGCTCACTGGTAGAGTGCTTTTGTTTTTAAATAAATGAGGTTGCAACTAAAGAATGTTTCTCACCATTGCTTCAAAATATTATTTTCTAATCTAAGGCTGTGAGTTTTCAGGAATTGTATTACATCATTTTGTTTATAGCAACATGAACATGTCTTCATGATTGAAATGTGTAATAATAAGAGATATAAAAATCATCAGAGACAAAATTCTAATATTTTGAACAGAAACAGAATGACAAGGTCCCCGCCTTTAGTGAATTAGAAAATTCCCAGGAAAGCAACTCAAAAAACCACACACATGCACATACATATGCACAGGGTGTAAGAGAAACATTACTAAAAATGTATGAAATAGTGTGGAAACACAACATAAAATACCCGATAGACTGCGCTGGGTTAGGGAAGACACAGCATTTGAATCAACATGAAAAAACCAAGGATATTTAAACTGAGAGAAGACAACAGATGCAGGGGTAGAGAAGGAGGTGCCAGGCAGAGAGTGGAGTGTAGAAAGTCCAGAGAAATAGTGGAGCATCATGCTTGCCTGGACCTGAAGGAAGGTCAGTGCTAGGAACACAGTTCAGGGTACAGTGACAAAGAGAGAGGGAGGCAGAAGCCAGATGAAGAGAGGCTCTCTGGATCATGTCGTGGAGTTTAGGCTTTACCCTAAGATCAATGAGAAGATGTGGAAGAGTTTTAAGCAACATGCTGAGGGCCATTACCAAGTAGGTATGACGCATCAAAATCTCCTTGCCAGCATACCCCATGCTGCTTAGGACATTCGATGGGATATTGCATGTATGCTTTAGTAAGATGACTCTGCTCAAGGTGATTGAGGGTGGATCCAGGTTTGAGGAAGTATCCTGCAGGTTTGAGGAAGTATCCTGGTCCTTGGGTTTAGGGTGTTCCCGGTTTAAGGCGTTTCCCGGTTTAAGAATATGGGTTTTAGGGAAGTTGGAGGTTGAAGATTATGGCTGCTGGGATTAGGGTGTTCCTGCTGCTTGTTCCCGTGGAGTTCTCATGAGATTAAAGCAGGATTTGGAAAAAGGCTCGTGGAGTAGGATTTGGGAATGGACATATTGGGAATTGCCCCTGAACGCGTGTGGAAGCTGGTGTGAGATCGGGAATAAAGAATTGCTGTTTGAACCTACAAAGCTGTGTGGTGGCTCGTGATTCAGTGCCAGCCGAGACATTGGCACTTGGCATTTGGCAGCAACAGAAAGCCATTATTACAGTTGGATTTCAAACAGGATGCACAATGGTTTGGAAAGAGGCAAGAATGGAAACACTTGGTCAATTACAGTCTTTGACGTTCTTCCTCTGATTTCATTGTCCGCAGCGCTGACACTTCTAATTCCTTGGTCACTCATATTGTCTAACGCTCCTCTCCAGTGATCTCATCCACCCTACCTTGACCACGACTGATCTTGCCCCAGGCCTTGACATTAGCATCCACCACACTCACTCTATTACCTCACTGCTGAGCACTGAGCATCTCATTTTCACGCTGGCCTATGCCTTCTACCTTTCCCATAGTCACTGTAGCAGTTCCCTATTGCTGCTGCTGTCACAAATAATCACAAACTTGCTGGCTTAGAACAATAAGAGCATGTTATCTTATAGTTCTAGTAGCCAGGAATGTGAAATGGGTCTCTGTCGCGACCCCTTGCCCGCAAGGAAGACGCAACTCGGGAATCTTCTCTCAGCAGTTTATTCAGGTCCTTGATACTTTTTCTTCTTCCCTGGATGCCCCTCCCAGCCTTAATAAAGCACCTCAAGCCCCAATGCGAAGCTGCCACGTGGACTTTTCTCATAGGGTGCCAAGTCACAGCGTGCCAACTCATTCTGATAAGGAGTTGTTTGTCACAGACTGCAGGGGAAACCAGCGCCATCTTGTAATGGCGGCCACAGTTCACAGAAACGGCTCACCACAGTTCCCCCTTTTTTGTTTTTGTATGACAATACAGGCGAGAGTAGAGGTCCTATCCCACTGTGCAGAAGTGGCTGCATAGTATGGCTCAGCCCTAAGGAGGGCCCTTCTCCAGATCCGAGGCCATATCAGCCGACGCCTTTTTTCGTGGGGCGGGGCGTGGATAAGGTGGGGTAAGGAAGGACGTCAAACCCGCATGCAATAGGACATGCTCTCCTTGAGGTCCACTCCAAGGATCACTCAAGTGCAGTGCCTTGCCTCGCATCCTGTACCGTGACGATGGTGGACGGAGGGGGATAGCTGAGGCTGAACTGTGGCTGTGTACAATGACAAACAAGTTGACAGCACCCTGAAAGAAAGGCACGGACTTTAAAGCGATAGAGAAGCACTAGTGTGGAAACCCATCTGCGTGCAATGGCAGCAAGACCGGCAGAGTGCAAGGGCTTTCCAACACTAAGAGAACAGCGAGGAAAGACATGTCGATCCCAGTGCAATGTTATAATAACTTGGGGTGCAACGACCATGTCAAAGATTTACTGTTTAAGATGCGCAAGCCAGACTTGAGGTGAATTGCCATTTTCTAAAGCTGCAAGAGCTTGTATGATCATAGCCTTATCGTGAGCATTGCGGGCCTTGAGGCGACAGAGAAACCACAAACAGAGGAACATACCGAAGCAACACATTGCACCAAAAATGCCTATTCCCACCCACTCCTTAAAAAAGGAAAAGGCAGATGACAACCAATTGGTAAATTGACCCAAGGTCACTGGATTGACATGGGTGTTATTCAAAACAGCAATCTGAGTTAGTTGAGACTGGATCAAGTTTTCTGCTTCCATGGACCAGGTTCCGGATAGATATTCTCCGATGATGCATGAGGCATTTCTGGAATCATAAAATCTGACAGAGGTTATACATAAATGTGCTCGTTGATCAATACAACCCAAATGTACTAGGTCAGACAATTCCTCAACTTGAGCTTGAAGTAACTCTATCCTTTGATTAGCAGCCAAAATCCCAGATAAAATGTGTTGATTAATTCTACTTTGAGATTTAGAAATTACTTGATTGTATTTTTACTTAAAAGCAAATTTATAGTAAACACATTTATCTCAAATATCTGTAACTGAAAAAACAGAGTATCTGATAAATGTAAATATAAAACTTAAATTATAGGTTTTCTGTTGAAGAAAAACAATTAGGCAAATATATATTAACTAATCAATTAGGCATGTGCTAATTAATTTATAGATTAACAAATATAGGTTATCTAAATATCTAAAATATATATATAAAGAATAAGAACATAACTTATAATTGTATTAACTTTATGTAACCACGTGGTCTTAAAATATTTGGATCCATTTAAATTTATTTTTTAACTAGGAGTGCACTCTTCTATGTGACGTCACTTGATGTAACTGAAATAAGATCCTTGAGTATACATTTTTATTTTTATAGTTAGCAATGAAAATAAGGATTTTTTGGTCATCACAGGAACTTTGCCGGCTTGTTCCTGTGGCGAGCAAATGTATCTTCATAACCTTCAAAATTAAAAGTAAAATATAAAGAAGCATATTTGATATCTCTCATCAATAGAACATTATTCAGTAACACAACTATAGAGAAAAAGTCAGGTTATTTAACTTAGAACTAGTTTAAATTTAGGAATGTAACATAGAAACCTGTGGAATTAAATTTTGTCTGAAAAAGATATCTTTCATTAGCATTTACAGGTAGGCATTTTGTTGTAAAAAAAATACAGGCTCTGAGCAGCTCCGGTAGAAACCTGAAACACAGCAGTACAGGTTAGTGGCTGGAAAGCGGGACTAGAAGTCCTGTCTGAGTGACTGTGGAAGAACCAATCAGAAGCCCGCAAAAGTGTGGGAGGTGGGACCAGGAAGCAGCTATGCCGGCCAGGCACCCCATGGTTACCATGGTGATGCAAACAACATGGAGTCTGGTGCCCATTTTCAGGGCAAAAGTTCTCCAAGTTTTCTTTCTTTTGTTTGATTTTGTCTGCATTTTCCCCCGCCTGGCCAAGATCTTACTGCGGTAGCAGCTTGTTCTGTCTCTGCGACCTGCGGTTGCAGTTGTACATCCTGTACTTCCTGGCATTCCCCTAGGGAGTCTACAGACAGAAAGGGGTTGGTCCCTGGGAGGTGACGAAGTCGCCCACTCCCCGGGGTACCATTCCGTCCCTGGATTGCCCCATACACCTAGGCTTCCGGGGCCCGGGTCGGGCCCCTGTTTCCGTTTTGAGGGCAGCGGCCAGAACCTGTCCTGTAATATGAGCTCCATCAATATCCTTACAAGCTCGAATCATGTCATCAACACTCTTTGCTCTGGTAGATTTAATGGCATTTTGGCAATAGGAATTTGCATATTTAAGAGCCAATTGCTTAATGACCGGCATGGCTTGTTCCAAGTTAGGGAATATTTTTTCTGCTACCTGTATCAATCAGGCAAGGAAGTCAGAATAAGGCTCAGAGGGTCCTTGAGCAATTTTTGAAATTTTTGTTTTAGCATTTGAAATAGGTAGAGCCTTCCAAGCCTAAATGGCTGCTGTAGCTATCTGAGCATAGACCCCAGGATCATAATTAATTTGTTGATTTATGATAGCATATAGTCCCAAGCCTGTTAACATTTCAAGGTTATGCCGTGGGAAGCCGGCGTCCTGATTGACTCGGGCTAGCTCGCGACACCTCTCTTGATTTTCACTTTTCCACAACAAAAAATCCCCTCCGGACAACACAGCCATGCAAAGCTGTTGCCAGTCACTAGGTGTCAGCTGATTGGCAGAGAAAGACTCGAAGAGAGTCAATGTAAAGGGGGCATGGGATCCGTAATTAGTAACTGCCTCCTTTAGTTGTTTAATATCCTTAAAGGCTAAAGGAACATGTACTCTGGCCGGCTGTCCATCGGCATCCAAGTTTTCAATTACTGGGAAGTTTGGGCCGTCTTAGGCTGCCACTGAACACCCCCCAGCCTTCTGGGGTTGTCCTTGTCCCAATCAGGGTTACAAGGAGGGAGCATGACTGCATCGGGGCCGTAGGTGCTTTAAATCTTGACTTTTTTAATCGACCCTCCAGTTCCTCTATCTCCCTTTCCAGTTTTTCCTCCTGCCAGCTGTTACCCTGGAGCCCAGTTAGTAACTCCCTTATCTTAGAAATGTAGTCAGCACTGTGAAGCCCAGCTCAAGGCCAGAGGCCTTGTTACATATTTTTGTGAAAAACTAGTAAGGGAGTGTCCAGTGCCTGGAATGCTGATTTTTTTCAGACAGTAGCCAAATAAAACAGGGCAACATGAAAATAGGAAGTTTATCTACATTAAACCTTTTTGTAGAGATTCTTTTGCTGAAAGTCCTAAAATAAGCCATGGTGAATATTCTGGAGAAGGTCAAATAAGACTTTTCTGTGGGCCTGATAGGGAGGGGGAAGATGAGAAGGCGGGGTTGAGAGCGGCTAGGGTGGATCTAATTCCTCAGAACTGTCCGAGCTACTTGTGTCCTTGGGAGTTTTTAACTCAGTCAAGTCCGGATAGAGCCTTCTCCTCTGTTTAACATTCCGTACATTCCCATCCTTCTGAGATACCTCACTTTCTGCCGTCTCTGACTTCTCCTCATGTAATTGCTCTAAAACTTCCTGTCTTTTAGTAAGTGCTTCCTGACATCTGCCATCTGTGAGGCAACTACGGACCATCTTCCAAAGGGGTATCACCCCACCCTCTAATATGCCCTGCTCAGAAGCAAAGTCAAGGTCTTTGCCTAATTTATCCCAGCTAGGTATAGTAAGGCTGCCCGAGAATGCAAACCACGGTGCAGCAATATCTGTCTTCTGTAAAAATCTCTCTAAAGTACTACGTTTCACTTCCAGGCCCTTGGAACGTAACAGGTCATCTAGGGCCAGGAGGAGCGGACTTGAAGATGCGACACCCATGACACAACAACAAAAGACGCACAAAAAACAACAAGAGATACCACAAAAAACAAAAACGAGATGACACAACAAAAGAAACACAGAAAACAAAAGTGAAAGTACACAGTGCAGCTGCAATAAATATGAGGCTCTCTCTTTCTTTGTAGAGGAGCTGACCCCGCTTTGGACGCGGATCCCACTTACTGGGACTATCCCTGCTTTCATTGCAGATCCCACTTACCTGGGACTAACCGGTGCACCACCCCTGACTGACTGAAAGTTCTGGTTCCCGGGTCTCGGCGCCACTTGTCGCGACCCCTTGCCCGCAAGGAAGACGCAACTCGGGAATCTTCTCTCAGCAGTTTATTCAGGTCCTTGATACTTTTTCTTCTTCCCTGGATGCCCCTCCCAGCCTTAATAAAGCACCTCAAGCCCCAATGCGAAGCTGCCACGTGGACTTTTCTCATAGGGTGCCAAGTCACAGCGTGCCAACTCATTCTGATAAGGAGTTGTTTGTCACAGACTACAGGGGAAACCAGCGCCATCTTATAATGGCGGCCACAGTTCACAGAAACGGCTCACCACAGGTCTCAGTAGCTAAAATCACAATGTTTGCAGGCTGTGGGTCCATATCTAACACACAACAGGATTGGTGTGGTTATCTCTGCCTTGCTGTTGTAGCACTTTCTTCATGTAAATTCCAGGACACTACTCTGTCTTTAGAGCTTCCTACTACCTCATGGCTATGAAATCTCAGTCATCATCCCGGGTCCCTCTTCATCTTTCTAAGTTCAAACACTGGAGTATTATACAACCTGGTTCTTGGGAATGTTTTCCATCTACTATCATTGCTCAAGTGATTTTATCTTTATCACAGTCTTAATTGCCACTATAATGTATGGTTTAAATATCATTATATTGGGGGATCCAAGATGGCAGGTTAGAGGGAGGCTGCATTCTGTGTCACTCCATGAGCTGGGATTAAAATACTGGGAACACTGTATCTCTGCAAGTCATTAGAAGACCCCAGACAGTTGCTCCCAAGCAGGAATCCCCACTGCCATGCCTTCGCAGGTCTCCAGACCTCAGCATCAGTGGAGAACTCCTGGCCACTTGCACACACAGGGCAACCAGCCACTGTGCCTCAGCAGGACCAACAGCAAAAGCACCTGCACAGTACTCCTGGCAGTCCACCCATGCAGGAATCCCAGCCACTGCCCCCACACAGAATACCTGGCCACTGCCCACACACAGGACCTCTAGCCGTCACTCCTGTGTAGACACCCATCCACCAACGTGGGCTCCCCCTGGTCACCTATATCTTGGAACTCTGCAAACACTGCCATAGTCCCCTACACCTGGTAGCCTCCAACTGGGGACACAAGACAGGTTCTGGAGACAGCCACCAACCACAACACTGCATGCCACAGAGCTGCATCTCTGAACACCACCTAATGCCACCACCCAGCCCAGTTGGACCCAACACCCCATCTCTGAAGGCAGCCACAACCATCTTGGAACACCTTTGTCACCATCTTTAGTTGGAGCAACTCTCAGCTTGGGACACCTGCTGGAGTGTAGAAGCAATATCAAGGAGAGGTGTTGGAACCCTGAAGGGACATAATTAGCCTACAGGGTAAAAACTATAACACCTCAGATCTGCAGCACTACAAGGAAAAACACATGAAAAACATAAAAAAAATAAGGGAAGAATATTCCCCCAAAACATCAAGATACTACATTATTAGAACCCATGGCCAGCACAGCAGAAGAAATGACAAAGAAGGAGTTCAGGATGTACATGATTAAAATGTTCCATGAATTAAAGGATGATAAAAGAGAGCAAATACAGGCAGCAAAAGATGGTTTTGATAAAGAGCTACATTAGCAAATACAAGAAGCAAAAGATTATTTCAATAAGGAGACAGAGGTTCTGAAAAAAAAAAACAGAAATCCTTGAAATGAAAGAAACAATAAAACAAATTAAAAACTCAATAGAAAGCATCACCAACAGATTAATTCACTTGGAAAACAGAACCTCAGATAATGAAGACAAAATGTATAATCTTGAAAATAAAGTGGATCACAACAATGAAGATGGTAAGAAACCATGAGCTGAATATTCAAGAATTATAGAATAACATTAAAATATCAAATTTAAAAATTACTGGGAGAGAGGAAGGCATAGAGGTCCAAACCAAAGGAATGAACAATCTAGTCAATGAAATAATATCAGAAAAATTTCCAAACATGAAGAAAATTTGGAAAATCAAATACAAGAAGCTTACAGGACACCAAATGTACAAAATCACAACAGATCTACACCAAGGCACATTATAATGAAAATGCCTAGCATACAGAATAAGGTGATAATTTTAAAAGCCACAAGAAAAAGAAATCAGATTACATATAGGGGGAAACAAATTAGAATCTCTGCAGGTGTTTCATCCCAGATCCTGAAAGCTAGAAGATCCTGGAACAACATACACACCAAGCTCTGGAAGAAAATAAATGCCAACCAAGTATCTTATATATGGCAAAATTAAGTTTTAGATTTGATGACAAAATAAAAAATCTTCCATGATAAACAAAAGTTAAAAGAATTTACAACTAGAAATCCTAAACTACAGAACATCCTCAGCAAAATATTCCCTGAGGAGGAAATGAAAAACAAAAATAAAAACCAGCAAAGGGAGGTACTACACTAAAGAAAAAACCAAACCAATCAAAGGAGAAATCAAGTCAAGTTAAATTACCAAAAATAAACTAAAATAACCAGGAATACAAATCATATCTCAATAATAACCCTGAATGTTAATGGCCTAAACTCAAAAATCAAAAGACATAGACTGGCAGATTGGATTTAAAAAAAAAAAGACCCAACAAAGTGCTGCCTTCAAGAGACTCATCTCATAGGAAAAGACATCCACAGACTGAAGGTGAAACATAGACTACAAAAATGAGCAGAGGTTTCTATCCTCATATCAAATGAAGTAAACTTCAAGCCAAAGTTAAAAGGGACAAAGAAGGACATTTCATACTGCTTAAAAGAATTATACATCAACAATACATAACAAGTATAAATACATGTGCCCAAACAATACAGCATCTACATTCATTAGACAAACACTTCTCAAGTTCAAGAGTCAAACAGATCACAACACAAAAATTCTGGGTGACTTTAACACACCTCTTTCACCACTGGATAGACCTTTTAAATAAAAACTAAACAAAGAAACTATAAAACTCAATAATACAAACAATAACTTAGACTTAATGGACATCTATAGATTAAATCATCCAATAACAAGTGAATGCACTTTCTTCTCAGCAGAAAAATGGATTATTTTCTAAAATAGACCATATATTATGACACAAAGCAACTCTTAGAAAATACAAAAAGTAGAGATACTACCCTGCATTATATCAGATCATAATGTAATGAAATTATAAATTAATGATAAAATAAGAAAATAGAACTCCAACATCTGGAGAGTAAATAATGTGCTACTGAATGAACAACAAATTACAGAAGATATTAAAGAGGAGATTAAAAAATTCTTAGAGGTAAATGAGAACACTAATACAACCTATCAAAACCTCTGGGACACTATGAATGCAGTACTTAGAGGAAAGTTCATTGCATGGAATTCATATTTTAAAAGAAGAAAAAGTCAACAAATAAATGACCTAACATGCATCATTGAGATGCATCTCTAAGCCCTAGAAAAAGAAAAACAAAACAACACCAAAAGCAGTAGAAGACAGGAAATCATTAAAATTAGAGCTGAAATCAATGAAATTTAAACAAAAGAAACAATTGAAAAAATTGACAAAACAAAAAGTTGATTCTTTGAAAAAATAAATAAAATTGATAAACCCTTAGCCATGCTAACAAAGAGAAAGAAAGATAAAACTCAAATTACTGACATTCGGGTTGAAAAAGGAAATATCATGACAAACACTACAGAAATATAAAAGATAATTAGAAATTTTTTTGAAAATTTGTACTCCAATAGAATAGAAAATGTAGAAGGCATTGACAAATTTCTAAACTCATATAATTTGCCCAAATTGAATGAGGATTATATACACAAGTTAAGTATATCAATTCCAAGCAATAAAATAGAAGACACCATCAGAAGCCTACAAACCAAGAAAAGCCCATATCCAGATGGATACACAGCTGAACTCTAGAAGATCTTCAAAGAAGAACAAATACCAATACTCCTCAAATAATTCTATGAAATAGAAAAAGAGAGAATACTTCCAAACTCATTCTATGAGCCCAATAACATGCTGATCCTCAAACCAGACAAAGACACATCAAAGAAAGAAAACTTCAGACCAATATCTCTAATTAACATAGATGAAAAAATTCTCAATAAAATTCTGCCAAATCGAATACAAAAACATATCAAATAGATAGTGCACCACAATCAAGTGGGGTTCATCCCAGGGATGTAAGATTGGTTCAACATACAGAAATCAATAAATGTGATTCATCACATCAGTAGATTTAAAGATAAAAATGATATGATAATCTCAATAGATGCAGAAAAAAAAACATTCAACAAAATACAGCCCTCTTCCTATTCAAAATACTAAAAAAAAAAAATCTAGGAATAACAGGTAACATATCTCAACATTGGAAAAGCTATCTATGCTAAGCCTGAAGCCAACATCATTATAAATGAAGAAAAATTGAAGGCATTCCCTCTAAAAACTGGAACAAGATAGGAATGCCCTCTTTAACCACTTCTATTTAATATAGTTCTTGAAACTCTAGCCACAGCAATTAGACAGATGAAAGAAATTAAAGGGATACCAATAGGAAAAAAAGAACTCAAACTATAACTATTTTCTGATGACATGATTCTATACCTAGGAGGACCCAAAAAATTCCACCAGAAAACTTCTGGAACTAATAAATGAATTCAGCAATGTAGCGGGATATAAAATCAACACCCCAAAATCAAAGGCATTTCTGTAGTGACAAATCCTCTGAAAGAGAAACTAGGAAAACTATGCCATTTACAATAGCCTCAAAAAACATCAAATATTTGGGAACAAACTTAATGAAAGAGGTGAATGACCTCTACAATGAAAACTACAGAACACTAAATAAAAAAAATTTAAAAAGACCTTAGAAAATGAAAAGATCTCCCTTGTTCTTGGATAGGCAGAATTAATATTGTCAAAATGACCACCCATACTACCAAAAACACTATACAGATTTAGTGCAATTCCAAATAAAAGCTAATCAAAGAAACTATAGAACTCAATAATACAAGCAATAACTTAGACTTAATGGACATATATAGAATAAATCTATTTTATTTACTAAATAAATCTATTTAGTGCAATTCCAACCAAAATCCCAATGACATTCCCCATAGAGATAGAAAAGCAATCATGAAATTCATCTGGAAAAATAAGAGATCCAGGATATCCAAAGCAATCCTTGGCAAGAAGAATGAAGCAGGTGGCATCACTATACCAGACCTTAAACTATACTACAGAGCAACAGTAACAAAAACAGAATGATATTGGCACCAAAAGAGACTTGTAGACAAATGGTACAGAATAGAGGACATAGAGACAAACCCATATAAATAGAGTTAGCTCATACTAGACTAAGGCATAAAAAACATATATTGAATAAAAGATAGCCTCTTCAACAAATGATGAGAAAACTGGAAATCCATTTTCTCACCATGCACAAAACTCAACTCAAAGTGGATCAAGGACCTAGGGATTAGACCAGAGAACCTGAGTCTAATAAAAGAAAAAGAAGGCCCAAATCTTTATCATGTCATATTAGGCCCTGACTTCCTTAATAAGACTCCTGTAGTACAAGAAATAAATACAAGAAGCAATAAATGGAATGGATTCAAACTAAAAGGCTACTTCTCGGTAAAACAATCAGTGAGGTAAAGAGAGAGCCTACAGAATGGGAACAAGTTTTTACCACATGCATATCAGATAGAGCACTAATCTCTAGAACATATAAAGAACTCAAGAATCTTAATACCAAAAAAATAAATAACCCAATCAAAAAATGGGCCAAGGACCTCAACAGACACTTCTCAGAAGAGGATATACAATTAATCAACAAATATATGAAAAAATGTTCAACATCTCTAGCAATTAGAGAAATGCAGATCAAAACTACTCTAAGATTTCATCTCTCCAGTCAGAATGGCAGCTATCAAGAATTTAAAAACAATAAGTGTTAGCAAAGATGTGGGGGGAAAGGCATACTCATACATTGCTAGTAGGACTGCAAATAGGTGCAACCACTATGAAAAGCAGTATGGAGATTCATTGGAAAACTTGGAATGGAACCAGCATTTGACCCAGCTATCCCACTCCTTGGTTTATACCCAAAGGACTTAAAAACAGCATACTACAGTGATGGAGTTGTCTGATATCTCAAGGACTGTGGTGGAACCTCAGATGTTAAGAAATTAATGTCCTCTGAGCTCTTGGCCAGCCAAAGCAAGCAAGAACAGCAGACTGTTCTCAGGACATGCTCAGTTGACATGGTCAGATTTGCCATAAGTTCCTCTTGAGACTGTAGACTTGCTTCATGTTTTTCTCTTGTGGTGGAGTTATTTGGGGAATGTTCCTATTATTTTATGCTTAACTGCTAGTATAAATCTAGGACAAAGATTAAGGAGATAAATATAAACAAGGAATTGTTTTAAAAAAGATATTTTGGCATTTTGTCTGCATGACCTCAAGGTTGCATTCCATGGTTGGGAACCCACTGTAAACTATAAAATGCTGTGTTTGCCAATAATAAAATGTCCTTAGCTGCACCAAGCTTTGGATCCCCTGTGCCCCTTCTTTTGTCTCACTTGGCTCTTCAGTCCCCATCAACACTAAACTGACACAGCAACATCAATGTTTATAGCAGCACAATTCACAATAGCTAAATTGGGGAAACAACTTAGATGTCCTTCAGTATATGAATGAATAAAGAAACTGTGGTATATATAAACAATGAAATATTACTCAGCATTAAAAGAGAATAAAATCATGGCATTTGCAGGTAAATGGATGGAGTTGGAAAATATCATGCTAAGTAAAGTAAGCCAATCCCCCAAAAAACAAAGGCCAAATGTTTTCTCCCATATGTGTGGTAGATCCATAATGGAAGTGGTGGTTGGGGGAGCATGGGAGGAATGGAAGAACTTTAGATAGGGGAAAGGGGAGGGAGTGGGAGGAGGGGGAATGAGGGTAAGAAAGATGGTGGGATGAGATGGACATCATCACCCTAGGTACATCTATGAAGACATGAATGGTGTGACTCTGCTTTGTGTGCAACCAGAGATATGAAAAATTATGCTCTATGTGTCCTATGAATTGAAATGCATGCTGCTGTTATGTATTAACAAATTAGGGTAAATAAATAAAATTTTAAAAAGAAAATTTAGAATGGAACCACCATATGATCCAGCTTCCCACTCCAAGGTCTATACCCAAAGGACTTAAAATCAGCATACTACAGTGACACAGCCACATCAAAATTTATAATAGCTCAATTCACAATAGCTAAACTATGGAACCAACCTAGATTTCCTTCAATAGATGAATAGATAAAGAAATACAATGTAATATTACTCAGCATTAAAAGAGAATAAAATTATGGCATTTGTAGGTAAATTGATGGAAGTTGGAGAATATCATGCTAAGCAAAGTAAGCCAATCCCCCAAAACCAAAGGCCAAATGTTTTCTCTGATAAGTGAATACTGATATATAATGGGGTGGGGGGCAAGAGAAGAATGGTGGAACTTTGTATTAGGGAGAAAGGAGTTGGGGAAGGAAAAGGGTTAGGAAGGTGGGAAAGATGGTGGAATTATATGGACCTTATTATGTACCCTATGTATGAGTGCATGAATGATGTAACTCTGCATCATGTTCAATCAGAGAAATGAAAAGTTGTGCTTCATTTGTGTACAATGAGTTGAAATGCATTCTGCTGTCATGTATAACTAATTAGAACAAATAATAAAAATAAATTAAAAATTTAAAAAAGAAAAAATAAATATCACTGTATTTCCAGTACAATGTTTGTCATTCTGGATGTTATAAAATGTAGTGCATAAGAATCTCCAACTCTAGAAGCAAGTTTCTTGGACTCAAAACCAACCTAATTAGAAATGTGGTCTTGAACAAATTAATTCTGTGAGTCTCAATTACCTCATCTGTTAAATGAAGCTAATAATAATGAACTCACAGGAGTACACAGAGGACTGAATGAGTGAATGATATGTAGAGTTATTAGACATCCACTTGATGTTTTCAAATCTAAATGTTACATTTCCCTCAACCTTTAAATATTAATAAATATTAATTCCATCCTTCCAAATGCTTAAGAAAAACATGAAATCATTCATATTTGTTTCTCCTATACCTACTGCAAATCCTATCAATAAATTTCAGTTTTGCCTTCTAAACACAATCTAGAACCTTATAGCGTCTCACCATTACTCCTAATAAAATATTCATCTAAACCTTAGCATAAAGTAAATCTCTCCCATCATATTTCCTTAGCCTGTATATGATCTCATGGATTCTACTATTATCTCCTTAAAATCAATTTTCAAGAGAGCAGCAATAAAGACCATATAATCTATATACATTATATGCCCAAAACCCTGAAATAATTTATACTCAGTTTAAGTATATTGACTTTCAAATGACCTCAAGGATATCTGTGACCTTTCCCCAGGGTCTGTTTTAGCTCTTGACTCCTAGCATCCACTCCTTTACTTTATTCCAACCATACTGGCCTCTTTGATATTCCCAGATAATCCAATTATAACATCCCCTAAGAGTCCTGGCAGTAATCAAAAAGCCTCCACATTTTCTTTACATTAATCTGTTCTTCCTAGCATTTACCACTGTTTGTCAGAAAGTATTACAACTGATTTATTTACCAGTTATTTCCTCCCAAAATCAAATGTTAATTTCATGGGAATAAGGAGTTTGTTTTATCTACTGTTATATTTCTGATGCCTCAAATTTTGTCTGTTATTGATAGTGAATGAATAAATTTGTCCTGTACCGTTAAATAATAATGACAAGATTCTCAAAAAGAAACTATAAAGAAACATTTGTGTTTAAAAAAAATCATGGGCTTCATGTTGAATATGTTGAGCTGGAATGTCATATGCCTTTGGGATGTGCTTATGAGCACTAGAACATGATCTGGAGCATGGAAAAGACACTGGGTTGCAGACATAAGTTTGTGGGTCATTTGCATAGAGATAAAAATTAAAACCACAAAAGATGTTCTTACTTTTATTTGCTTCCTCCCCACCCCAGTGATGGGGATTAAACCCAAAGCCTTGCAAATGCTAGGCAAGTACTCTGGCACTGAGCTATATACGCAGCACCCAGAACCACACCACATGGAAGAGATCTGAATAGAAGAGAGTATAAAGTGAAAACAGAAGAGCATCAACTGGAAATTTGAAAATCTTCAACACAGCGATGTATCAAGAAAAGGAGAGTTCCACAGCAGATTGAAGAAGAAATAAAGGAAGACAGATAAGGGACAGCAAAAGTGAGACAGCACCTCTCAACTACTCAAAATTTGCTGGGAAGTAAACCGTCTTGTTGAGAGTGATGGGGGTAGTGCTGTGGAGTGTGAGGACCAAAAAGTCTTGTCTTACTGGGGAGACTAGAATGTGGCATGGGAACTCAACTCTTCACATCCAGCATGAAAAAAAACAGGTTGAGCTAAATGGATTAAGTGCCAGGTTTGGGGAAAGTGACATTTCTAATGACATTAAATACTGAAAGCTGCTATTTTGGTTTTCAGTATTTTCTGTATTTAAACACTCAAGAACAATACTTTTGACAAAAGGCTTTTATGTATCTAGCTTCATTAAAAAGCTTCAGAAACATTGGGAGAAATTATTATAAAGAAAAGAGTATGTTTTGATTGAATTGCACAAAATTTAAAGATTTTACTTGTCAGGACTTCTCAATCTTTCCACAATGATTGAAATTCCTCTCTATTTAATATCTAGAAGGAATTATTCCACAGTTATATGAAACAAGTTAATGGCTTAATGTATCTCGTCTGTGACGAGATACATTAAGTGAATTTTTAGAAGCACTTCATATTACACAAGAAATTCATATAAGAATCATCAAAAAATTAATCAGATGAAAATGTCCCCCATCAGGAATTAAGATGACTTAGGTATACAAGAGTAAACGGGGAGATGTTTTACAATCAAAGCAACACCAGAATACAGAGTGGTATATATCAGTGACACAGTCATATACATCTTAAACCACTTAAGCAATCCACAAATATTTCATTCAACAAAATGAGTGTTCAATCACTCAGTATTATTTAAACATAAGGAGCTGGGAATATAGTTCAGAGGTATAGCACTTCCCTAGCATGCACAAGGACCTGGGTTCAGTTCCCAGTACTAGGACAAAAGTACACATAATATCATGATATCTTATATCTGAATTGCTCTCTCATTCAATTCTTTGAGATATTATCTCATGCCACCCTCTCAGATGGGCTTTCTCTGGCAACTACATATGAAATTGCAATCCTTCTGTCAATTTTCACTCCCACTATTACTTGTTTCCTGTCTGCTCCCTACTCCACTCCAACTACAATGCAATGTCTTTAAAGTAAAAACTTTGCTTTGATACAGGTATAACCAATGCCCAGTATATATTAAGGAACTCAAGTGTGGAAAGCAGTGACATGGACTATGATCTTTGACTGCCTTGGAGCTGTGGCTACACTTTGCTCTGGGAACTTTCTATGCAAAGGTACAGGATGGGATTGTATAGGAGCTATAGTAATGCCCTGCCTGAGAAAGTTCTGCAAAAAGGTACAGAACAATAATAGTCTTGACCTTGAGCCCAGACACCAGCTGCCAGGGATAAAGAATTCTGAGTGCAACAAGATAACCACAATATCTTGCAAGTACTGCAAACTTCAACCTCTTTGCAGAAACTTTGGATGATGGGCTTCCTTGGTACAGCAGGATAATAACATGATGTTCCTAGAATTGCAACAGTATAACAGCTTCAAAAATGTTTCTAGTTCTGTATCTTTTTAATGCACAAATAACAATGTGTGCTAACTTCCTGATTGTGAGACCCTATATAATAAAAAGGCTGAGCTAGCTCTGAGCTAGTTTCCTCTAAGAGATGTCAGTGTGCCCCCTGGTTCCAGCTTTCTCTCTATAGGTGTTTGTGTGTCTTTCTTAATCCCCCACACTCCTCACCAGTTTCTAGGGTTTGGCTGTGTAGGTCACACCACTCAAGAAACATTTATTTTTGTTTGAATTAATAAATGAATAAAACATACTTATGAGAAAAAAAAGACATTCTGGGAAGATTAATTTCAAACTACTTTTTACAGCTATGTGATGCTTATAACTGTTCCAGAAAATTGTATACTACCAAAAAAATCTGAAGCAAAACTTTTCGAATAAAAATTTTAGAGTTTGGCATTAATCCTCCCTCTACTGCTTCCTAATCATGCAATTTGAACAAATTTTTAATCCTTTATTGCTTTGGGATTTCATTTGTGTCAATCACTCATTCTTCCCAAAGACCACCAGTAAACCTGCCAATTAAACAAAGTTAACCTGTTTAGACTTGACTGAGTAATGAGAGATCATGAAAATTACTTGGTGATATCTGAGATCTGAGACCTATAGTGCACTAGTAGTGGACTGGGTTTTCAGGTAGGTCTCTCAAAGATTGAAAAGAGGCATAATTTATGACATAATACTTTTGGATTGACTATCACAGTGTTGAATAAGTCCCCAAAAGAGTCTCAATTAACAAACTATTAGTCTTGATAAAGAAAAAAAGTGTATATTTGGTTCACAGCTTCATCTTCCTAGATTTAATGTATTCTGGAATAATCAGCTATGTTATTTTTTTGTTCATTCTTGGGAAAGTTAAATATGCCTGTGTCCAGTATTCTTTGACACAGAATAAGAATCACACATTAGTTTAAGTTCTCAAATATGAGAGTGATAATTCTGACCCAGCTTGCAGTGATAAGGAACAAACAAAATACTGTGTTTCAAAAGTAGAAGAAAGGCATACTCTTTGTTATTATAATATTTACTACAAAGCATATATATTGAATGCTTACCATTGATGCAAAGGATTTTGCTAATTGCATACGGAAGCAGTGGAAATGAGTTCATGGCAGGCAGAAGGACAAATGTCTATTGCATTAAGGCATCGTTTGCACAGCAAAGTGTTCTATGTTTCAACAAGTATGGGCTGGTCATAATTCTTTATTGTAAGCCATAGTAGGTTTTCACATTTGAATATGCCTTTTCTTCCAAGAAGGACCCAGAGTATACTCTCTTCCTGATTTTGTATAATTGTGGAATAATGCTCTTCCATATTTACAGGATCTGGCTGGACTTGTTGTTACAAAAGTTAACACTGGGATGGAGAAAAGTAAGAGTTTGGGTAAAATGTAATGAAGGGCAATAGTAGCAAATAGGACACAATTCTATTTTTGTGGAGCTAAAAAAAGTTTTGGGAGTCCTAAGTCAAAAAGTATTTGAGCAATAACAGAGGAGAATACATATAAAATTCTGCAGCAATGGAGGAAAACAATAATAAAGTATCAGAAATTTTGACTGAGCAATGCTTTACATCAATCAGTGTGTCCGTCTTGTGTAAGATACATGAGGATCGGGAGAAAAAGTGGTCAGGAAGGCAGGCTGCAATGTTCTTCAGAACCCAAAATGAAAATCTCAGGGAAATAGAAGGGGAGAGATGACAGTAGGGTGGGAATGAGTCAAAAAACAGTGAAGCAAGCTCTACAGAACCGGGCATAGGTTAAGATGTAAGCAGAGTATGTCACACTCAGTGTAGAGATGTGGAGTGTGGTTCCTGTTAGAATCCTGGTGTCAGTGAGAATCAGGAAATATTCAGAGATTAATTGTGAGAAAAAATGGATTAAAACAGTTTTTGAAAGGATGCATTTTTATTCTACTTTGTTTTAAAAAAAAGAATGCTTTGTGTATATAATAAAAACACATCTATGTGAATCAGTGTAACAGCAAAGCTTTTAAGAAATTTTATTTTTCCAAAGTACGTGTTTCTTAATTTTTAATTTTCCATGAGAAACCCAATGCTATTAAAACATATTTTATATGTTAATGAAATATTCATTTTATTTTTCATTGTACAGAATATGCCTTGTAGTTAGTTATACCTTCAATCAGTGAGATTGTACCTTTTAAAATGTGCCAAAGCAAATGCTTATCATAATTATCTAAACTAATTCTTTGTCTCTGAAAAGAAAGTTTCAAATCAACAGAAACACATTTCATTCATGTAATTAGCACAGTGTGAATAACTAACTATTAAACTGATTAAGAAAAAGAATAAGATTGTAAGCTGAGGGGAAAAAAAACAGCTTCTCATGTAGATGCTAAAGTCAATATTCTAAAAGGAGTTTTAAATTCTACCCAAATTGCTCAGACTTTCTCCAAAAAATTGTTTTTGTCTTAAAAATCATCTGTTAATTCAACCTAAAATGTCTTCATTTCATTTAACGTAACATAAGCCTTGTCACAGTATGAAGTTACCTAAAATAGTTATTATGTCTTTGGGCAAAAATAGGCAGATAGCATTGGTGAGAAAAGTGTGTGAGTACTTAGCTCCCCTACTGAGAAGGAGATTATATGTCTGGTTTCCTAAATACCAGAAGCAAGATTGGATTAAAAATGTGGCATTGAAAGATTCCCAAATGTAACTGGTTGCTGTCCAAGGTTTTTGCTTCCCAAATATACCTGGTTCCCAGGGATAGGAAAGAGGAAGATGAGAAAATGTGTTTTATTTTTCCTTATTCTTTAATGTGGGAATTAACCTTGTCAGAGGAAATGGTAAAAGGAGATGAAACACAGTTTTCATGGTTATTATTTGGCAAGTTTTCTGTGACCTTGGTAAAGGTTTTCTGTCTCAACATAACCATCAATAAAAATCTGTTTCCATTAGCTTTGGAGATTAGTTTAATTGGTAAAGGGCTCTGAAGTACTGCATAGGAAGTGGTAGACAAGCATGATGAGTATATATATATATATATATATATATATATATATATATAATATAGATAGGTAGATAGATAGATAGATATAGATAGATAGATAGATATAGATCTCTATACCAACCCTGCCAATCACCAGGAAGATGAGCTACAGATTGGTTAATTTAGGACAGAGAGTACAGAAGAGAAGAATCTCCAGAAAGGATATAAAGAAACATATCTTTTAAAAAATACATGTCAACTTAGAGTAAAATTTGTGGGGATAAAGAGGCTGTGGATATAATGGTCAGTTCTTGAAGTAGGTAAAGCACAAGGGATTTTTACAGCAGGAAAATTATTGTTAAGACAATATATATTTGTCAAAATCCATATAACATTACAGCACAAATATTTATGCAAATATTTTTAATAGATCACTTAAGAAATCAGGGGAATCTTAAGAAATGCAAACTGGCAAAAATCTAGCTATGTTATAAAGCTGAGAAACAATTCCACTGAAGAGGATGGTGGAAAGGTGATACCCTATGTAACTTTAGAAAGGAGGGGAGTCTATAAGACTGTAGGCAGAAGGAACTGCATATAAGCACTGTCATCAGGTAATAATGTTCTGCCCAACAGGGCTGAAGACCATCATGTCTGATACAGCTACTCATGTGAACTAGATGGAATATTTAAGTAAAGTTTCTCACTGTATGACTATGAGGTTAAAAATAAACAAGGGTAAGGTGCCAGAAAAAGCCAGGAAAGATCAGTATAGGACATATGTTTGTCTTAATAGATATTTAAATGGTTACATATAAAAATATCTACATGTAAAGGCACATAAATTGATTAACAGAATCATATTTTTTGTTCTATCATCTGAGGTAGCCTAAAAGAAAAACAGTCCTACAATGACTACACCAGATCTTGGTCTCTGATACTATTCTGCATTCTTTAATAAAGGAATAAAGATCCTTAGAGATATGGCTGATTCTAGAATTAGGGTAATAAATAGAAATATGAGCCTGGAGTATCTTATACCATCAGAAAAAAAATGAAACTGCTGTATACATAGGCACATGCCACACACTGATGGGGTATGTCAAAGAAGTACAGTAGCCAGTTGGAAGCTCCCAATGGCTAAATCTAAAATAACTTCATCAAGATTACAAATTCAGTACTATTTATTATAATCCAAAGTACAAAATAAATATTTAAGGATCAATACTGACATAAATAAGTGAATACACACATGTGGGATGCAAGATACATATACATTCAGAAGAATATAAAATACTTCATGTAGCCACACTGCTTCCAAGCAACCTAAGTACTCATGTCACATGTCTACATAGTTGCATTCTTAATAAGAATATTCTTAATAAGAATAAGAAAAGATGGAAAAGAATAATTTTACAGTGAAGAAATCTGACAAACACTACCTTAGTCTAGTGATCTAAGTCAATATCAACAGGGATAAGTCAGGTTGATAGTGACCATTTGATATAAGGTGGTGAAAATAATACTTCCCCCTGTGATATATCTCCTAGTAACTTGTACTCCAGTCTTATGATGAGAATACCAGACAAACTACAAGAGTAGAGCATGCTACAAAATACATGATCAGTATTTCTCCAAGCTACAAAGGTCGCCAAAAACTAAGGATATCTCAGAAATCACCACAGTCAATAGTAATTTTATGAAACATGATAACTAAATATAATGTGACATACTGGATGGAATCCTGAAATAGAAAAAGAACAGTAAGGCTGGGGATGTGGCTCAAGCGGTAGCACGCTCACCTGGCATGCATGCGGCCCAGGTTCGATCCCCAGCACCACATACCAACAAAGATGTTGTGTCTGCCGAGAACTGAAAAATAAATATTAAAAATTCTCTCTCTCTCTCTCTCTCTCTCTCAAAAAAAAAAAGAAAAAGAACACTAAGTAAAAAACTAACAAAATATGAATAAATCATTAACTTAGTTAAAAATAATGTATTAATATTAGTTCAATAATTATAACAAATAAGTACATTAATATAAAATGTAAGTAATAAAAGAAAGTGGATGAAACTGGAAGTTAGATACATGAGAACTCTCTGTACTATTTTAGTTTTCTGTAAATCCACAAATAAAATCTATTAATAAGAGTTTTTTTTAAAGAAAATAGAAGTTGAGAGAAAAGGATTTAAAAAAAAAATAAGATGCATGGCAATAGTCATAATGGTTAAGGCCTGGGGTGGAGAATTAAATGGGAGATGGAAGGCTCAAAGGAATGTAGAAAATGGCATTTTCTGATCTTCCTTGATCAAACCTTAATATTTTTACTTCACTTGGAGTCACTCCTTTTGTATTATTAAAATTCTGATATTATAGTTCACGGATCCTACAGTCTTTACTCTTCTCTTCCATGATGTATAGCAATAAGCACATGTCCCAGATATACACTTTGCTCCTCATATTTTTTTTTGCTCACCAAGTCTGACTTTTCCTGGAGTCCCCTCACCCTAATCTGTTTTCTATCCAAAATGTGTCCTTCCAACAGGTTTGTAGAAGCCTGTAGAGTTGGATCCAGATAATGTTAAATGTTAGAAAGCATAAAGTAAGGTAAGGTATGATGGAGTTTTCTTAAAAGAAAGCTGTTTGAAATTCTATTTCCCAATGAACCAATCCTACCCAGAGCTATTGCTTTTCTTTTCTTTTTTTTTATTTTTTTACTTGTTCTGTTTATATATACCTTATAATAGAGTGTATTTCAACATATTATACATACATGGAATATAACTTAGGATCCCATTCTTGTGGTTGTACATGATGTACCGGTTTCACTGGTTGTGTATTCATACCTAAACATAGGAAAGTTATATCTGATTTATTCTACTGTCTTTCCTATTTCCATCTCCATACCTTCATCTCATTCCCCTTGTCTAATGCAATGAACTCTATTCACTCCCCTCTTTATTGTGTGGTAGCATCTGCATACCAGAGAGAATACTTGGCTTTTTGTTTTTTTAGAATTGGCTTATTTCACTTAGCAGAATAATCTCCAGTTCCACCAATTTTCCAACAAATGTCATAATTTCTTCTTTATGGCTAAGTAATATTCCATTGTGTATATATACCACATTTTCTTTATCTATTCATGTGTTGGTTCATATGTTGAACCAAAATATGTTGGTTCCATAGCTTAGCTATTGTGATTGAGCTGCTGTAAATATTGAGGTTGCTACATCACTATAGTATGTTGATTTTAAATCCTTTGGGTATAAACCAAGAAGTGGGATAACTGGGTCAAATGTTAGTTTCATTCCAAGTTTTCTGAGGAGCTACTGCTTTTCAAGAGATAATATCTGATCTCCCACTTCCCATCAGCTGATGTGAGTGGCAAAGGAAAAGGGCATCTCTGAGGAAGCTTCAGCTTTAGTAAAACCCTGTTAAGGATTAGAGTGAAGAACAGTTTTAGACATTATTTTTGCCACTGTGACTAAAAGACCAGACGAGCACAGTTGTAGAGGAGAAAAAGTTTATTTGGGCACTCACAGTTTCAGAGGTCTTAGTCTATAGACAGCAAGCTTCATTCCTCAGGGCTTAAGGTGAGGCAGGACACCACGGTGGAAGGGTATGGTGGAGGGAAGCAGCTCACATGATGATCAGAAAGCAGAGAGCAAGGATTCATTCTCCAAATACAAATACATACCCCAAAGCCACATCCTGAGTACCCCACCTCCTCCAGCCATACCCCACCTGCCTCCAGTTATCACTCAGTTAATCCCATCAAGGATTAAGTCACTGATTGACTTAAGAGTCTCACAACTTAAATATTTCCCCTCTGAATCCTCTCACACTATCTCAGGTGAGCTTTTGGGAGACACCTCACATAGAAACCATAACAAGAACCATGATCTTCTGCCTATTTATGAGGTATTTGTAGAAAAGATTGCCAATGATACTGGCACACCCAAAACTAGAAAAGTTTTTTTAACCTTATATGCCATTACCCACTAATGCAAAATTCCCTTTGCTCTGGGTTTTCTACTTTCTAATTACTCACAGTAATTATATAGGTTTATAATGGTCAATTTCCAAGCAGTCAAACTGATTTTCTCACTACCTTATCTATCTTTGCAAGCCATATGCTCCAAACATATTGAACTACTCACAATTCCCATTAATATCATATTCATGTGTTCATTGACTAACTAATCATCATACATCTACTATGTTTCAGGTACTTTACTAAGTGGTAGGAAAACAAAGATGCATAAAAAATTCATAATTACTTGGAAGACAAAATTACCATCTGTCAGGGGAATCATCACACAAAACAAATATGTGCAATTGGTGACACAGCCTTGAAGGTAAGTGATACAAAGAAGAAAACAACTATTCATTCATTTATTTATCCACCCAAAAATATTTAAAGTAACTACTAAAAGCCAACCACCATGATGGCCCCTTGGAATACAGTGGTAAACAAGATAAAAATCGCTCCTGCCTTCACAGATACTATGTAAGTTAATAAGAATTAACATGTCTTTGTGTGCACAAATACCCTCAAATCCACACACACACACACTAAGGCTTGATAAGTGCCACAAAGAGTTTTGTTGTGTTTTTTTTTTTAATAGGGCCATGAAAAAAAAATTGAGGTGGACAAGGAAAATTCTCTGAGAAATGATACCTGAACCAGAATCTAAGTAAAGAATGGTTAGAGAGTAAGAAAGAGTGTGTATGAATCATCCAAGCTAAGAAACAACATAGCTTATTCAGAAAACTGAAAAAGCAGCCATGTGACTGGACATGGAGTGTGTTTTCAGGCTCACAGTAGAAGCCAAGCCTTAACACTGCAAAGCCATGTTAAAGAATTTGGATATCATCCACAAAATAGGGAGCAACTGAATTGTGCATGATCTGATAACCGTTTTTTAAAATTCACTTTGACCTTCATGTAGAGAATGGTTGGTTGTAATAGTTAGCCTTGATTAACACTAAAAAGAATAACCTCATGGTTCTCTTGCTAAGAAAATAATGGTTTGCACCTAGAGCCAAAACAATAGAGATGGTTGGGTTCAGGAATTATTTTTAGAGTAGAATTGACAAGTTCTTGATGACATATAAAAGCATTGGGAGATGGTAAGAGAATCATGAGAAACATGCTTGATTCTTAAGCCGAATCTTAAATGTTATGCAGGTAGTGCTAAAAAACAAGAAATTTAAACCATACCAGTGATGTTAAATTCCACAGCTTAAAGTTTGGGGAGTGGGGGAATGTTAAAAGTAACTGCTCATTTACCTACTGAAGTCAGTTTTACTGATTGAAGGTTCACTTTGTGCTAAGTGCTCTGCTAGGTACTAAAGGTACAACTGTGAGCAAATCAAACCATCACTAATCCCATGGACTTTATGGTTCAGTAAGAAGCAGAGGATCAAATAATCAAATAATCAAAACAAAGAGTACAAAACTTTTAGATATGCTAAAAAAGAACAGTATATAGAGCCATGAACACCTATTGCCTCTCTTAGAAGAAAAAAAAAAGGGATCCTTAAGGTAACAAAATTTGACTCAGGATCTGAGAAGCAGGTGAGACATCAAGAAAAGAGCACAGGAAAAGTACAGGCAATTTTGAGTAACCCTGGAGTTGGAAGGAATGTGGCAGATTAAAATATGCGAAAGAGTAGACATAGAAGAGCACAAAAAAGAGGAAAACAGGTTTAAGGTAAAGTGTGGGTCATTCAGAGCTTTCAGCCAACATTAAAAGTTTGGATTTTTTTTTCCTTCAAAGTGTGTTGAAATCTTTATACGGTGATTTAGGAACCCAAGGACCATCATGGAAGAATCGCAATGGGATGTCAAGGAGTTAGGGATCAAAGTGGTGTTTTTGTGCTCAAGCTGTGAACTATACAGACTTTCATTCAATTTCTAGATTTGGATTCCTACTACAGCTAGCCACATAAGTTTATAATCCTGAAACCCACATTTTTAACCTAAAAAAATACATCTTACAAAAATTACATTTATCTCTATTTTTAAATTCCAGACAAGAAATTTTTATTTAAATATCAATACACATAATGAGCCACAGAAATATACATCTTTAAGACATGGATGTTTTTTTTCTTTTAATCCTTTGTTTTTAATGTATATTATCTTTGACTTTTATCATAAAACCTAAACTTTATACTGTGTTCAAATAAATCAGAAAATTTAGGCACAGTTCTTGACTCTGTTCCATTTTTTTTTAAATCATGAAACAGCCTAGTTAGCATGAGCAATAGACAAGGGTGTGAGAAGGAAAAAGACTTGCATATTATTGCATTATTTTTCTGGTAGATAGTTATAACTGAGTTCTGAAAAGACCACAGGTTTAGATGCACTCACTCATTGAGTAAATATGAACTGAAAGTTTCCCGGGCCTAGGCACTGTGGCAGGTTCTGAAAGCAAAGCAGGAAACCAGCTGTCCCCTGCCTCAGTGGAACTTATGCTCTAAGGCTCTGTTTTCATAGGACACTCTGAATTCTAGCAGCATAACCTGGGATGCTTGTCAACATTGCAAATTCTTGGGTCTCATCCCAAATCCAGAATCTCTAAGAATGGAATCTCTCTAGAATTTGTATCTTAACAAGCTCCAAGAGTGATTTTTAAGCATGTATTTTAAAATTTCTTAATTGACATATAATATTTGTATTTATTTATGCAGTTCCCAAGACATAGAAGCATTTTATTTCTGAGGACTATTTTATTTTATTTTATTTTATCAAGGGCCTTTTTATTAGCTAAAGAAGTTTGCTTTTTATCCAGAAGGTAACTGGAGGGCTATAGGAAAGATTCCATCAGCCAGGAAAATCATATAAGTTGTGTAAGGATGATTGTTAGTGCAAAAGAAGTAAAGAGATACTCCCTTAAGTTCACTTGCATAATTTAAGAAAGATACTGTAAGAACAGGAAAAATCTAAGTTTATAACAGTGGGTAGAAATGAGAGTAAAATTATGAAAGCTATCTGGACTGAGTATTGATGGAACTTGATTAGAGATGTGGAAAGAAAATGAAGCATATCTGGGAAAAAGAGTAGTTAAATTTCATTCATTTGTATTAGAAGCACCTGATATATCCAACAAGAAGTCTCTCTGTAGATGAATATACAGGTCTGTAGTTCGAGGACAAGGTAAGAACTGAAAAGTAAATTATTATATTATTATCAACTATACAATATTTGATAACAAAGATGTAAAATAAATTTAAAAGTTAAAAGTCAAATATGACGAATCCCAAAGGAGATAACTATTTAGCAATGAAAAGTGACCAAAGACAAGCCATCCTAATTGCAAAATACAATCCTGTCTTTTAGGCCAAAGCTTTCAATGATCAGGAACCAAACAGGCATTAGTATAAATTTTACATGATTTTTTAAAATATCAGAATGCCAAAGCTTCATAGCCATCTTTATTTTTCTCCAGTAGCAATATATTGAAGAAATCAAATAAGCACTCATTGTCTGAGTGAATATTTTCATAAAAATTTAAATTAAAAAAATTGAATCTAGAAGTGTTATATAGAAAAGGCTAAACGGATATTTGCTAAATGGAGGTACTGTGTGTTTCATTTATTAGAACAGTTCCTGTTAATTATGCCATGAATGTAACTCAGCTATTCACCCAATTTGTCATTTGCTGGGAAAAAAACTTTAAATATTCTAACAGACAAGTTCTTTGTTCCCAATTAAAATTTGCCCACAGGAAAGAACTTACATAGCCAAAATTGGAAAACAGAAAGCCAATGTGTTAGCTTTTGAATCTCTAATAGAATTTTGAAATTCATGGGGGGAAAAATAATAGTTTAGAAAGCCAAAGACTTTTGTTCTTAAAAGCTGTGCTCTGGCAGAAAAAAAATAGGGCTTGTGTTCCAAAACTTTGATTTGGGGATATCAAGGAAATCTCGGAAGGAAGAACATTATAAAATTTAGCAAGTCAATAAGTGTTTAGAAAATGACAGTATAAAAGATCATTCTAACCCACTTCCAGAGTGTAATAAGGTCTGGGGTCTGGGGGTGAAATCTGAAGGAAGAGGAGTGATTTGCTGGAGAGACATTGTCCCTATTCCCCATGTCCTAATATTAATTGTGTGGTAGTGGGTGAAGGCAGGGAACTAGGGGAGGTCGATGGACCTGATATAATGCATGGGGTTTTTCTGATTGGGATAAAATTGAAGTAGGTCATCAAATATTCTGCAGTCCATGAATAAGTGGAGAAATGTCCAGAAGTGTTCCTTGATAGCAAGAGAAGTATAAAAAAGATAGAGGAAAGGAGAGTCCCCAGACTTTAAGCTCCCACCTGTCAAGAAGAACAATGACTGGGAAGGTGGTAACATTGGCCAGGCCAAAAAAAAAAAAAAAAAAACAACCCACATAGCCCAAATTGGATCATTTTATAAAAGAAAAGCAGTGGTAGCTTAAAAGATAATGTGAATGGGGGTCTTCAGAATTATACAGTGAGTTCTTTATGAACAGGGAGAGTAAATACTAAAACTCTTAACATAGTGATATATGCTGTATGTTAGCTTGGTAGTGATCCATAGGCAATTAGAAAATGATCACCACCTACATAATATATAGATCTAGTTTCTAAAGGACATTATTGCTATAAGGCTGCTCTTTTTGAGAATTTCTATGAAAATCACATGGGTAAAATGGCCCCTACTACATCTCTGACAGAAAATTATTCACAGCTTTACTCTGTACTCAGCTGTGTTGCTTGAATGCATTGAGCATGCTTCTATTTTAGGGAATAAACACTTGTTAATTCCTCAGCCTTGAATATTCCACCTATCTTGGGGATCCTTTTCCTCTCGTTCCTTCAGACTTAGGTCTCTGATCCAATGCCTCATCAGAAAACTTTTACAAGACAAGCTTATCTAAAAGGTGGGCACACAAACACACACATACACACATTCACACACTTATAAACAATCCTCATTTTCATTTTTCTACTTCCCTTTTGTCTGTAACTCTAATTGTTACATGATATGGTATGTATTTGTTAACTATCTTAGCTCTTACAATACGTGCTCTGATAGGGGAAATTTTGTCTGATGTGCCAAGAGTTAAATTCTCAATTCCTATAACAGTACCTAACACACAGGTATTCAATAAATATTGGCAAATGGAAGAATAAAATTTTCCAGAGACAGCCAATACTTTTCTATACTAGAACTTAATTCTATAAGTTATTTCCTGAAATAAGTCTCACATCAGCTGGAGCTTTCTAATATTTTTATTATACAGATTTTTATTGTTAATGCTTTTGTTTTAATGGGATGTGACTTGTTAGACAATGATCTTTTGTATTAATTTTTCAACACACCTGGAAATAGGTCATTTTCTTGTATCTAGGCTAATTGTATTATTTTCCTCACATAGTTTTCTCACCCAACCCAGTTTGCATAAGAATCATTGCATTTTTTTAAATAGCTGTCAAATTTGGACTGCACATAAAACAAGTATAGGCCTAAGTAACTTTGTTAGAGCTGGAAGGGGAAAGTTAATGATAAAACCCATTGACATTTAATCACGTGGTATCTTTATCTACCAAATAGAAATTTCTTAGATCTCAGATCCAGAAGCTTTTACCATATACCAGAGAAGAAATCTATTTCTTGTTCATTTGTTTTAAATAGCTATATGTTCACCAGAACACAAAACTCAGATCCTTTCTAAGTCTGCTCATCATTCTAATAATTAATTTCCTTGATTGTCTTTGGCAGCACACCATCTGCACACCTGGAATCGGATTTTATCTTTTTCAGATATTCTCTGAAAGACTGCCTGATATATTTTCCCAGAGATGCCACTCACTGGAAATAATGGTCTCAAAGCAGCAGACCCACCCTGTTTCCAAATCCTCAATAAATAACAGAAGTCCACAGGTATGACTTCTTTGAAATAAGTCAGTTTAAAGGGATACAATCACAAGGTATTATACCCATGAGAATGTGTAAAAATATTGTTTACTAATATTTTTCTTGTCTCTGAATAAATAGGAGAGTCTTCTCAATTTGGACCAGATACAATAAAGATTCCCCACTACATATCAACTAAATCTTGGAGTGCAGAGGAGGGGAAATACTTTTGAATATAATGCTGGGCACATGGAAAGTAGTGGAAACCTTCAAACCTTTCCTAAAACTTCAGCAATAAGAATGATATATGTATACACATACATATAATATATTTAATCTTAGAAGACATCCACTCCTAACAAATTCTAACTTTAAAAAGTTTATTGATTATAATAATATGAAAAGAAATACAGATTTTAAGTCTAAAAGCATCACTAGGATTAAGAGGATCACATCTTAGTGATAAAAAGCCCGAACCATGAGGATGACATAATAAATCTTGACTTATATATACTTACTAAAATGTCCTTAAAATACATAAACAAAAAGTTAGACCAAGAAATAGCACAAACATAAAATATTTGAATGAATTAATGATGCATGATTTAATGAACACATAGTAATTGTTTTATTCAGTTGTTAAACTTGTATTTGTCAGACATGCATTTATTAAAGTTGACTATGAAATATATCATAAAAAATGTATAATGCTTCTAAAACATTCCTACACATGATTTGACACACCTCCCATGAAAATGTAAGTTCTATGCTGTATACCCTTAAATCTGGGAGTGGTCATAACTGTTGCAACCAAAGGAATATAATGGTAATGCACTATGTAATTTTTGTGGCTAGATTATGAAATGGCATGTCAATTGTGCTTTATTTGCTATTAGATCACTGAGCCTCAAAATGAGAAGTCTGCTTGGACTTAGGCCACCCACTTAAAGAGGCCACCACATTCTGACTAAGCCCAATGTTCCAACCCTGAGTGCCAAAAATTATGAGTAACACCATCTTAAGGGTAAGTCCAGTCCATCTACCAATACTGCATAGAACAAAAGGATGACCCAGATGATACCTAACTAAAACTCCACCTTACTAAATGATGAGGTATTAAGATAGCTCTTTATACTTAGGTAGGGAACTAAAATAGCACACACACCTCAGCAAATTTTCAAGAATGGGAATTATATAGATCAGATCTTATCTTAGTAAAATCAAGTTTGAAGTCGGAAACAGAGAGATAAATTAAAACTTCCCTTATATTTATATAAAACTAAATAGCTCATGGAGAAAATTAAAATCAAGATGAAAGTTTTACCAATTACTGTTGACCATTAATTAAAATTCTACATATGAAATCTTGTGAGATACACTAAAAGTGACAATTTATGAAAAATGTTTAGCCTTAAGTGTTTATATTAGAAAAGAAAAAAAAAAGTTGAAAAAAAGGGCTGAGAAAGATTAAGTATGCAATTTAAGAATTAGCATAAGACAACATTTTATACATGATAAATGTATACAATTTTTATTTACCCATTAAAATAAATAGGTACATAAATACAGAAAATAATTAGCAAAGAAACTTAAAATAAACCCAAAGGCATTTTATACTTAGCTTACAACTTGGCCAATGCATAGGTATTCAGGTTTAACCACACAACCTATACAATTCTCACTCCACCATGCAGTTAATCATCATATTCTAATCCTTTAATTATCTTCACAGAGTCCAAAATTACAGATTTGCCTTAGGTTAAAAAAGAGGGGTAACTGGACCAACCAAACCATGTTTACCCATGAGACTATGTTCAGTCCATGCTGAAAGCACCCCTGCAGCACACTGGGATCGCAGGGCATATTGCTCTTTGGTGACGTTTTCTCAGGCAAAGGGTTTTACAATGTAATATTTCTTTACCATTTCCCTGTCATTTTTTCCCCTCATTGTAATTATCTTTAGATACTTCATAACTTTACAAGAATCTGTAGGACAGTTAAAGCTACCATGCTATTATCATGCATGACACCAACACTTCCCTAGTGAATTATTGCTGAATCATACATAAGATAAAAATTTAAAGAATGATATTCCCTTAATATTTTTATATATTATCTCCAAGACATATGAATAAATCAATAAATCCTTCAACCCAATATCCTTTTCTGTAGTCACCTTTAATCTGGTATATTTTTCTGACTGTAGAGATTCATGTTTTTGCCACAGCAGTCCATCCTCTCTGTGTGCTCAGCAGCGAGTGCTTTACCACAAGTAAACAATTCAGTACATCTTGTCCCTTTGGCACTAAGAACAATGCTGCGTCCTCTCAGACTCTTCTTTGTTCTTCCCAGGTGCAAACTTATTTCTATTAATTATACAATAATCTGGAGATAAGACCTTCATCTGGTAGCAACCCCTACTTTAGAAAACAGTAGTTTGTGGTGAGAAAATGGATCAGAGGTGTGGCAAAAAAAAAAATTGTCAAGAGCTCTTTGGTAGGTATGAACAAGTAATTTTCAATGTCATCATTAAAAGATGAACAGATAATGAGAATTTTATGACAAAATTTCCTGTGAAATCGACAAGTTAGTAATGAAAGGCAGAAAATTTTTATTGACTATTTTACTATTAACCCACCAAATATATCCCCATCAGTTGAGATAACCCGTGATGGACACATTCATCAGAACTTGTTTCCTGGTGCTAATCCAGATAAAATTATGATATTGTTGATTACTGAGCACTTACTAGATGCCAAGCAATGATCTAAGGATCTTACATTTATTCTTCAAGCTATCAACATAAAATAGGTGATAACTTCATTCCATTCTGAAATGGGAAAACTGAGGAACAGAATTATACAACATTATTGTCAGTAAAAGAAAAAGAAGGGTTTCAGAGTTATATGACAATTATTATTATAAAAGTGAGTGCAAACATGGAAAGAGACTGGTTAAACATTTAAATTATTTGCTTCCTTCTCTCTCCCACTTCATTCTCCTTATTCCCTTGTTTCTTTATTCAGTTCAAATGCTGGAAAGGAGCCAAGGCTTCCTCTTAGAATGGAATCTGTAACACAGAGAATCTTAACAATATGAACTCATGAAATCACACATGGTTAAGGTTCAAAATACAATGCTAAGTTTCCCTTATTTGTTGTGAGATTGTTTCTGTTTATCCTTCATATACCAACTTTGTGGTAAAGAACACCATCCTAGACATCAGAAGAAAGACAAAACTAATAAAAGTATGGTGTCTACCTGTCAAAAGGCACAAAATGATTGGTTATCCTCAGTACACATGCAGAGGAAAAAAGAAAATGAAAAATAAGGTATGTTCTCAAAGCAGTGTATAAAATGGATACAAATGATCATGTTGTCAAGAGAGCACAACCACACAAGAGAAATGTGACATTAACTTCTTTTTGTACTGAAATAGAAAGGCAAATTGAAGGTTTCCTGTGGAGTTCATAACCAGGTTTTACCGGTGTAACGGGGAAGAGTGTAGAGAGTCAGGTGTGTGCACCTGTCATTTGTTTCTCCACCAAGGTGAGGCTCTTGTTGCCAGCAACAGGCTGCTCCTCTCCTGACAATTGCTGTGGCAGGATATGTCAGGTGCACAATGAACAATGGACTTTGTCAAGTGTGATGCTTCACAATCCTGTTATTGGATACCATTTCCCTCAATGCCATATTGCCTGAGTTCTTCATCTGTTATTCATTTTCCATGGAGTCAAAACCAGATTTTTGCTATTTGAAATGACAATTGTTACAGCAACCCTCCCTAAAACACTTATAATCCAGAGAATTCTTTCAAAACAAAGCAGAAAAGTACAGTGTCATTCATCCTCTGCTCCTACTTTACAGACTCTCTTGAAGAAATTATTTCATTTTGAACTTTCTCAGGGAGAAACTAATATTTGAAGGTTCTAAAGGCCTTAAAGGCCAGTAGTAGGAAATCAGAGCTAGTGAGTTCAGTAAGAAAAGAATAAAAGTATAAGAAATGGGGGAAATTTACAATGAAGAGACAGAAAAGAGGGCAAGAGAGGACTTCCATCAAAAGATCAAGGCAGAATTCCACCTTCCAAAATGCCTGAACTTTAAGAATTTTCTAAACTTTATTTCCTTCAGAGATGCTTTGTATTTAAGGGTGTCAGAGAAAGCACAATGCCTAGCTCTGTTCATCTTTCTACCCAACCTTTTGCAAAGTAAAAAGAAATCTGTGTGTTGAAAACTGACAGAATAGTGGTTTTAATAGCTGCTGCTCCAGGCTTTGATCTGGGGCAAAGGAGGGGCTAACACTCAACCCCTCAGCCTTGAAGATTGGGTTCCATGCAACAGTTTGTAGTAGTGGGCAGATGCAGGCTTTCCCCTCCCCTCTCATGGTCAGCTTTTGCCTGGTTCTGACACCTCAAGAGGTGGCTCCTGGGACAATCTCAGTAACAGGTAGATGAATTTCTGCTAAAATCTAAATAGATTAATGATCACATCTTTTCAGAAATGGATCCACACTGCCCCTGATTCTGACTTGCTCCCCATCCCTTCATTTTCCTTGTCTAAATAAACTGTTATTCCTATAAATCACAGAGGAGACAGAGTTTCTCAAGTTCGTCTACTGTAAATGTATAAGGAAAATGATGTCTTCTCGTTGTCAAAGCTCTGCAGGCCGAGTGAAGAAATTGGATACAGCAAAAGACTCACCCCAGAGAAACTTCCAATGGAATTCTATTGCTTTTTTATATCTCTCCCATTTTTTCCATATCTTGCTCTTAATCAAGAAACCATTAGCAGCTCTCCAGAGCAAGCATTTGAGTATTTTACCCACAAGCACCAACTACTACCCAGAATATTATATTATATTCAACTCCATAATTAATACTAGAACAGCACTCCTTATTCAGTAACTGTCCTCATTTTGTGTTTAATGATTAAGAGGTCGATGTGCTACTTCTATAATTTGGTGGGGAAACAGAAATTAAGGTTCCTTTAAAATTCTATTGTCCTGAAACTTTAAAATAGAGGGTGGAACCCAAAATTAATGAGGACTTTATAAATGTATGTGTTTTATAAACTATGGAATTGTGGGGTCAAAAACCACTTTAATTTACTGCCCTCTTGTGTTTTAGGGTCAAATGCAAAAGATTCTCTAGCCACTTGTATTTGTTGCTTTATCTTAAAATTGTAGGAAGACTTATAGTTTCCACTAACCTATTTTTATCCAATATACCAGAAAAATAATTTTAAAAGACATTTCAAATTTCTTTAAAGCAATTTCTGAAACAAGGAAGAAGGAAATGTGACATGTTGAATTTTTTTCAAGGTTTGTATCACAGTTGGTGATGCTGATACAACTTGATATCTCATGTTCCCATAGAGATAACCAATTCTGTTTCTTCTTTTAGTTGTGCAACTTTAGAGGAGAAGAGCAACTAGCATGTACTAAGTACTTATAATAATAGTGTATATACTAGGTATTCTACAAATATCTCATTTCCTTTTCACAGAGTTTAACTAAGTTATTTTAATTACTTCCCCAGTTCCAGATGACAAAACTAAAACATAAAGAAACCAGTCATGAGCTAAAAAATGGTTAAGCTAGAATTTAACACCAGATCTGCCTGACCCCCAAATATACTCTTTCTCTCTTTATATATGAAAAAAATCCAGAAAAAAAAAGAAAAAAAAAACTGCTCCCAACAAAGCTGCATAACCCATGGAAATGATATCAGCATATCAAAGACACATCTCCACTCCCCTGTTTATTGTGACACTACTCACAAGAGCTAAGGTATGGAATCAACATAGATGCCCATTGACAGACAAATGGATAAAGAAAATGTGTTATATAACCACAAAGGAATATTATTCATCCATAAAGAAGAATATCTGCTTTAAGTCAGTTATTTTTTTTCACTGCTGTATTCTAAAGACTTTATAAGAACACTATGGAGGAGGAAAAGTTTATTTTGGGATCACAGTTTCAAAGGTTTCATTCCAAAGATGTTATTTCATTCCTCAGTGCCTGAAGAAAGGCAGAACATCAAAGCGGAAGAGCGTGGTGGAGGAAGCAGCTGATAACATGGCACCATAAAGCAGAGAGAGCTCTGCTCAATAAAGACAAAATAGGCCTGTCTCCATGGACACACATCCTCCAGCCACACCCTACCTGCCTTCAGTTACCATTCAGTAAATTCTATCAGGGAATTAATGCACCGAGTATGTTAAGACTTGTAATCCAATCATTTTACCTCTAAGCTTTCTTGCATTGTCTCACACATGAGCTTTTGGGGGACACCTAATCTAAACCATAACAATATCTTATAATTTCCAGCAAATGTATAGAACTGCAGACATGATGTAAATGAAATAAGCCAGACACAGAAAGACATACTACATGTTCTTTCTTACATGTGGATTTAAAAAAATAAGAACAAGAAGTTGGTCAATTGATCTGAATGTAGAATAGTGATTACTACAGGATAGAAATTGGAGGGGGAGGTTGGCTAATAGGTACCAAAACAAACTTGGGTAGAAATAATGAGATCTAGAGCAGCATGGTAACTATAGTTTGTAAAAACCTATTATATATTTTATAAATACCTAGGAGAGAAAAGCTCCAAACACACGGTAATGACAAAGAGATGGAAATGTTAATTACTCTGATCTGCTCAGTATATATAGTACACACTGCACATCAAATATGTACAATTCTGATGTTAATCAAAAAATAAAAAATTAAAATATCACAAGGTAGCCCATAAGTATGTACAATTTATATGTTTTAATTTATCAGTTAAAATAAATTTAACTGATAAAAATTAATTTAAAATTTTTTAAATAGTCAAGGAGATGAAAATACTAACTACCTTGATTTGATCGTTACACATTCGATAAATGTATAAAATTATCACATTGTACCTCATAAATATGTACAGTTAAAATAATAATAATCAACTTTTTTAAAAAGTCTATGATTTGCTTCTCCTTGACACAGAATACATTCTGCAAAGTGAATATCATTTACTTTATTGAAAGAAAAAAAGTATGAAAAAAATCTGTAAATTGTTCAAGTCAAACCTAAGTTGGAAATGGTAACCATAATTCCCAATCAAATGGAAGAAACAATATAAAAAGAGAGAGTCAATGGAAATTAATGACCCCTATAATTATGAAGTGTCGACACATAAGAACTGTTGAATTTCCAGATTGAAGTTCTCAGGCAATTCACATATGTGCACCAAGTCTTCTAGCACACACTTAACAAATATTTGTTAAATGTCTATTTGTGAAAAATTAGAAGCACCACCAGTACTCTTTCTTTAATAAATCAGGAAGACTTGGGGGGAATATTGGTCACAGAGAGTGTGTCTTAAAATAAATATTTAAAAAAGGAAAAGGCTGGAGTAGAATGCTTGTGGATCCACTCCCCAATAATGAAAAAAAAATTTCAACATAAACTTATCCTAGAACATATTTCTAGACAACTAAATATGAAAAAAAATTTTATAAACCAGTTAAACATTTTCCATTCTTCTGGCTAAGATTAGTGTAATATACAAACTAGTTAAAATAGAAGAACAGCTACCACCAATAACAAAGTCAGCTTTTAAGTGGCTGATCTACAAACTTTCTCTCTTCTCGGATTAGATAGTAGAGTCATCTGTTTAGTAGAGCCCATCCTAGACTATTATGCTAAAATCATGCCATCTTCATTATAAGAGAAGACCTGGCTAATTCTGCATTCTTAAAGATAAGATTGCCTCTCTATCATCTGAAAAGGGAATCAACTTATTAAATATTTTTTTAGTTGTATATGGATGTAATACCTTCATTTTATTTATTTGTATGTGATGCTGAGGATTGAATCCAGTGCCTCACATGTGCTAGACAAGTGCTCTACCACTGAGCTACAACCCTAGCCCAGGAATCAACCTATTAATTTGATAATCAAGAGGAACAGATTAAAGAGATTAAAAGAAGAACTAAATACATTGCATTTTTCAACAATTTGAAAATTGTCTAAAACATCAAGAGATCACTTTATCTGACATCCTTTTGGTTCAGATGCAAACTAAGGACTCTTTGAACAGAAAAATATATAACAGTTATCTGCTCAGAGTCAAAGCCAAAGAGAAGTCATGAAAATCTGCAACATCATATTATTATTGTATTATTCCTGGCATTTCACACAAGAGTGCAGATCACTAGTAGAAGTGATATGCCTCCCTAATCTCTTACCCCAACATCAAATACAGACCCAAATGTAAGTATATACCGTACCAATCATAAACAGATGTCTTAGACTGAATCACTTTTATAAACACAATTATAAACACTTGTCCTTCGTTGTGTTTATAATTCAGGGGAAACAAAGGATTGCCCTGGGCCCAGTGATGCAGCATCAGACTCAGGGAACTGGTAAATGCAAACAAGCTTACAAGATCCAACTCAATATTGCTTAGTGGTCTCAAGTACTCCTGGCGCAGGAAGTCTTTCCTCGGTAGCATTTAGCTATTGATGACGGTGCCTCACCATCATGCTGCTTATTTCTAAACATATTAATTTCAGCTTGACATTTGCTTTATGAACATTTGATTCTCAGAGTTAAGAAAACAGCTTAACTAGGAGAACAGATAAGCAAAATTAAAGGTTAGTTATATAATCACTAACTCGGTGATGTTTAAGACTCTTGGAGCTGCTGTGAAATTTTAAGGTTATTTTATCATGCCATACACCTTGAAAAAATAATTCAAATTAGGTTGGAAATGAGCACTCTTAAGCCCACAGAAAATTTCACGAATAATAGAAATATTGGTTATAATGAAAGAAATAGCCAAACACAAGAAAGATGTCTACAGAGGTTAAAATTGGGGCTTTTTAAAACGTCTTCATTAAAGATCTAAAAGTAAAAATGAGAATAATATCAATCACAAATATGAAGAAGGAATAATAAAATCATTAGAAAAGAATTACAGTTGCTTAAAACTTAAATATCAAAATTAGATTAATTTTAAATGGCAAAGATCTGGAAAATGGATATAGATATTAGAAAAAGAGAAGACAAAGATATGAAAAGTAATCATAAAAAATAAATCTATAATACTATACGAAAATCTCAATATTAAATGAAAAGACTGATGCAGCAGGAATGTTGAAGCTTTCTAGATCTTATGCAGACTCAGTTGTTCACAGTGCTGGATGTTGCCCCAGAGAATGAAGAATAATATAAAGCAACTAAAACCCACATTTTTTTTTCTTTTGATGATTTGGTATGAAATTAGCACACATGATTTTTGAAGTCTTTTGGAAAGAGAGTCAATTGTTCAATACCCCTGGGCAGGCAAATTATCCATAACGAGTCTCCTATTCCACATGTTACTCTTAAACCACAATTAATCTCTCCAATTAAAGTCACCCTTTGTGCTGATTCTCAGGGCTCCTATGGAAAACAGACCTATAAAACTGTGTCTTCCTCACTCCCATCTATTAATTGTGGCTATATTAGAGTTCAGGTCAGGATATCTAACATAGTCCCTCAAAATGGTACACAGTATGTTAGTTTTCGTTATTATCCAGGGTCACTGTGAGCCAGAGTAGAGAAAAGGGGAATCATTAGAGATTCTGGCTGTGAGTATGACTCCAGAGAAGGAGCCAGGGAATTGACTATCATGATTCAGGAATCTGTTCTTGGAAAAGTATGCTAATGTATTGCCCACAAGCTAATCACAGTATTAAGTTTACTAGACTGTCTAGAATGGAGTAAAAACCCACACCCCCAATATGGCCATGAAGTGTCTCTTGGAAGACTCTGAAGAAGCATCATTGGAACAAAAGTTTTTGAAATTAGGAATTGAAGATAAATCTCAAAATGTATCAATGAATGATCTTTTCTTTGAGGCTAAGTAGAACACTTAAGAAATGACACATCCTATCAACAAAGCAAAAGATTTTCTGTTCCTTAACAGAAAGAAAGGAACAATCTCCTCTGAGAGATGCCCATCTGAAAGATGATCAGACCATGTCTCAACCATTAATATAGGTAAGAGTCAAGGGTGATAAGGGCAAAAGAGCAAAACTGCAATTCTTCCTTTTTCAGCTTTTCTAAATATCAGAGACAGACAGTCTAAAAAGGTTAATGCTAATGACATTGACCATTGAAAAATGAGTGTAGGTGCCCCCTCTGCCCATACTCTTTCCTTTGGGATAATCATAATAAATAGCTGCTCCCTGCGGTTAAACAACTGGGAAATTACTAAAATAATTTGCAATAAACAGACATTTATAATGTACAATAATAAGAAAAGAAATGAACTGACATTTCAAAGGCATTCTATAAGAAGAATCTTGCAGTTTTCATAGGAAAGGTGTTTTGGTACAACAAACCAGAACTGTGAAGACAACACATCTAAGATGTGTGTTATCTTTCTTCAAAAATCTTCTCTGGATGATATCTCAATTTTGTTTTTTTTTCATTAGCATATCCTAAATTAATATTTAATCCTCAACAAAATACCAGTAAAAGTAAGATTGTGAATAGTCAAATTTCAAGATCCACAAGAAAGCCAAGATGGTTACATTACTCAGTTATAAATTTTTTTCCAGTGTTCCATATAATCTCTGTAATTTTTCTGTTCATACTTTTCCTTTATTTGTATATATCTTTTCCTAGATTAAAATAATTTTTAAGTAAGAGATTTTCATTGTAAATTTGTACCATCTATCCCAATACATTACATATAATATGAGCTTAAAAAAATTAGAAAAACTAGAATTTTCTGCTCTAGAACACATCCCTCTCTTATTCAGAAGGACTTTCACTTCTACATTAATCCACTTCTCTGTATCATCAATTTCTTCTTCTATATTAGATTAAGATATGTGTCTCCAACTTTTCTAACCCCTCCCTTGAGCCCTCACATATTATTCTGTTTTCTTCCCTAAATTGCTACACATATATGTCAAAAATGTCTCTAAAAATACTTATTTCTAGTTCCTGTTATCACTTGTTATTTCCTTTTTAGTCTTCCATACAGTTCAATCTGACTTCCTATCCTCCCACTAAAAAGATTCTCTTCATCAGTCTTCAATAGTGCCCATTTTACAAATCTGATGAATGTTACTTTGATTTGGTTTCCCACCAATTCTCATGATTTTTAAACAATCATTCCCCTTTCTTGACTTAAGATTTTTCTAATCAGAATTTAGCCCTCTTCTCTAACATTTTTCATCCTCTAAAAAACTTCATTCATTTCCAAGTCTTAAATTACTATTTACTGATACATCAAATGTATATTTCCATCCTTGAACTCCTTCAAAACTTGATTTCCCAACTAGTTTTTCCATCTCAGTAAAGGATACCACTATCCCACCCAACTGCTTAAGCCCAAAACTGTGGAACTTAACTTTTATTTGCCCTTTTCCCAAGTCTACATAAATAAAATCCATAAGCAAACTATCAGTTCTACTTGTAAAGTAAACCGGTAACTAGTCACTTCACTCCATCTTTATAACTATAGCTCTAGTTGAAGTCACTATCATCTTGAAATGATTTCTACAATGGCTCACTAAATTCCATGGTCTCCCTAATTTTACTTTTGTTCTCTCTTTACCCTATTTATTCTTTACCATCAACCAACATGATCTTTTTAAAAAGTCAAAATGAAGCCCTTTGAAAAATCCAAACTCCTTGTCCAGGTTTTAAGATCCAATCATGATTTCATGATCTGGCCCTGGTCTGCCTCTCCAATTTTACCTTTTACTTTTCAATCACTCATTTCTCCTTTCTTTCCATGAAAACAGTGACTTCTTTTCAAGTATAGTGGCTTTGTACTTGCATGTTTTTCATGCAACTACTTCCTGTGGCTCTTTGCATAACTAAGTTCTTTTTCTTCAAGTCTCCTTGCAAATAGCACCTCCTCAAAGGGACTTTATGAGCTCTTACCTAAAGTAGCCCTCCACATTCTAAGCCCACTCATTCCTTTTCATGCAATTATTCTCATTTCCTTCAAGAAAATAAGATACAAACTTAATATTTTTATTTGTTTGTTTACTCTTTGTACTAACTAAAATATAAGTTCAAATGATCTTGTTCAAATGCTTTATTTCTAAATCCTAGAATCATGTTGGGCACAGAATATCTTCTTAATGTGTAAAAGAGTAAATGAATAGATACATGAGAAGTAAAGTAATCAAAAACATATATGATCTTAAAAATTTTATTATTACCTAAAATCTTAATCATTATTTATGGATTCCTTTCTTTGGTAGAAATTCACCAGAAAAGCATAAGGAATAAGAATTAAATTAGTTCATTAAACCCATTTACTGGGAGTTTTTGTTTTGTTTATTTTTAGATTGTAGAAAATGAAGCTCTAAAGACCCTGCCCCTTCTCTTTATCTCAAGGCAGAACCAGAATATTCATAATGCAAAAATGTTGAGCTGTTATTCAACTCTATGTCTGTGGCTATGACCCTGTTACTGTATATATGAAGCTCTATATATTATCAAGTACAGAACTAGTCAAGGATCTACAACAAATTAAGATCTAGTTAAAGTTGTGCATAGATTATAGCTATTTCCTCCACTGTCCTTCATTGCCATCCATTGCTCTCCACAAAATTTCGCACAAAATTTTAAATAAACAGGTTACTTATTGTTTGCTACTCAAAATTCCATGTGAACAAGATGTGCACATCCCTATTGTCTGGTAACTTGCGTGTTAATGCCTCTATGTGTTGTTTAACTAGCAATCTACAAAGGCTACGTTTATGGTTTGAATCTGGAATGTCTCTATATTCAGAGGTGGGGCTTTGCAGAAATGATTGGGCTCTGAACTCATCAGTAGGTTAATCCACTGATGTTTGAATGAACTACTGGGAAGTGGGAGCTAGTGGAGGAAGTATGTATCTCAGGGAAAGCCCCAAAAGGGTTTATCTTTTCTCCAGCCTCTTCCTGCCCCCTTATCTTCCTAGCTACCAGGAAAGCTGAGCAGCTTCCCTTCACCACACCCTTCCACCATGATGTTTTGCCTTGCTTCAGGCTAAAGCAATGAGGCCAGTCAACCATGGCTGCAACCTCTAACACTATGAGTCAAAATAATTTTTCCTGCTTTAAGTGCTTTACATCAGGTAATGTGTAATGAAAAGCTAACACAGCTATATATTCATTTTAATAAATATTGTAGTGTAACCCACCTAAATGATACAGTGCTTTCTTTTTTCCAGCCTAATCCAGTGACTTCCCCATTGCTACTTAAAGAAATGGTTCTTAAATAACTAAACTATCTCATTTTATCATTAAAATAATCATATGACATAATCAAGTTATCAAATATTACCTTTAAGCAGAAACCTAATTCTAAAGTGAAGTCTCAAAGACATTAGAAGACTTGCCCAAGGGTATGCACCTAGTACAGAATTCAGCTTGCTGCTTTGTTGAAAGGATGAAAAGAGAGAAAAGTGTTTTGTGAACTCTAGAGGTAATATGTCAACCTAAAAGATGTTCATAGGAAATAGCAGCAGCAGCTTTCAGTGCTCATAGGTGTCATTCATTTTCAAACAAACCCTAAAAGATGTTACCTTGGATTTTTATCAGGTTGAATTTGCCCTGTTTTTAACAGCAAATATTGTTTAAAAAATTATATTTAAAATGATAACCAAAATAAAAAGGTACACAAATCTTAGAATTAAGGAAAATGGCTAAAGAGTTTAGTAAATAAGGAAACGTGAATAAATAGAAAGAAGATCAGAAAAGAAGGAAAGAGGATTGGGGGAAGGAGGAATTCCGGGAAAGAAAGAAGAAATATTAAGGAATGAAATAAAGCAATTTATGTGCATATATGAATATTACACAACAAACATTATGTACAATTACAAAGTACTAATAAAAAATTATTTCTATAATAGTTTCAAAACCCATAAGTTAATTTAAAAATGCCAGTCAGTACGCATGTAATCAATAATGCCACTGACCAGTTGGGCCTATATTTCCCTCAATTTCACAAAACTTTAGATGGACTTTCTGACTCTAGGCTATGACCTACCTTTTCTTAGAGTATTTCCTTTAGAAAATCTGAAATTGTAAATTCTCTCTTTACCCCTTTGAGATATAAATCTTTCTAAAAGCTTCTGGACAGTTGCACAACCCAGCAATGTCTTTCTCAAAGACCTGAAAGCCATCTCTTTGGTTCTCATCATTAAAGACAGCACTCCCATCTCCTGTCTCTGGGCAGAGTAAGGAGTCTAACTTTAGTGGGAGACTTGCTCCAAGTAATAAAACTACCTTCTGTCACAAAGATATGCAAATTTAAGCCAGTGTGGTGATGCATGCCTATAATCCCAGTGGGGCTTTGGAGGCTGAGGCAGGAGGATCAAGAGTTCAAAGCCAGACTGAGCAAAAGCAAGGCACTAAGCAACTCCGCGAGACCCTCTTCCTAAATAAAATACAAAATAGGGCTGGGGACATGGCTCAGTGGTCCAGTGCTCCTGAGTTCAATCCCCAGTACCAAAATAAATAAATAAATAAACACAAATTTAGTTTTTACTTTGGAAAGGGCAATTAGAACACATAAATGCCCTGTGAATGCCACTAATGTCCTCTAGTATTTTCTCCTTAGCTCAATCTTACTCTTAGAAACTCAACCTTTTCAGCTTTAGCAAAATTGATTCTAGATTTACTTTTATGCAGTAGCCTTAAATAAAGTTTTCCTTGGCTTCTTAACTTTCATTGGTATAATTTTTAACTTGACACCACATTAAAAGACTAGATTGATTTGGGGTAGGTGGATGTTACATATGTAAACAAAACACAAAGCCATGAGCACGTCATTTACAATAAAGATACCAACTTTGGGACCAAAAAAGATTGATAATGTCAAATGTCAAGTTTATTAACTATTGTCTGAGATAAATGTTTCTGACAAAAGTAAGCTTTTCCCCATTAAAAGGGTTATATTCATAGGCAAGAAAGACATGAAAACCACTTATATGAAAGCCATTCTTCTTCTGCTACTGTCAGAAATTGAAGTAACTTAAATACTAAAGAAATATAGAATTTTAATGTAGAATCATAACCACATATTTATTATTAACCAATTCCACTAAAGGAACCTACACAAAGAAGCTTCATAGCCAAATGTGATCAACAGTAGACCTTTCCTGTGCCTACAATACAGTGCTGTACCTTTTTCTTTTTCTACCCTGGCAATTAAAAGAACAATAGAAATAATTCAAGCTACTTGTTATATGAGAATGTAAATGGGAAAAAAATTTAAAAGAAACAGAGCATTCAGAAGATAAAGTGAAAAAGAGGAATGTCAGTATTAATGTCTAAAACCAATATTCAAATTAAGATAATTAAGCTTGAAAAATACCTCTTTAAATTGATATAGCTGGAGTACAGAATTAAATAAAAACATATGCTCAAGGTAATCACAGCAAATTTGACCTGTTCTCATAGCTTAGCCCCAACAAAAATTTTAGATATCTAAATGATATGAAACTTCTGAACAAGCAGACCAACAAATTAAGATAGAATCTAATTTCTCATAAACATGAAGATGGTAGAAGATTAGGTAATAGCAGTTTTCCTAGGAATAAAAATAATAATGAGGTTGGGATGTGGATTTAAAAATATATGAAGATTGGGCTGGGATTGTGGCTCAGTGGTAGAGAAATTGCCTAGCACGGGCAGGACCGGGGTTGGATTCACTGCACCACATAAAAATAAAAGCATTGTGTTGTGTCCATCTACAAAAAAAAAAAAATTCTCTCTCTCTCTCTCTCTCTCAAACAAATATATATGAAGATAGAGAACACTTTCAAAACTGCCTTATTGAACTGAGAAAAATAGTCATTACTAAAAATACACTGATATTTGACAAAACCAGCCAAAAGTCATGAATGCTAAAAGTAGCTCATATTTACTAAGGTTTCAAAAACTCAAATTTACTAGAAAATAACTTGGCAAAAAGAATACATTTTTACAAGAATTCATTGTATATTTGGAAACATTATTTGGCCTTAAAAAATTCCCAAGTGAGAGCTAATATTTATAAATCAAAATTATCTCTGGTAAAAATGCTACTACTATTTCAATTATTCTTATAATAGAATTTTGACTGTCCAGAAACATAAGAACCATGAAACAGGAAACATATTCTATCTATTAAATTTCTGTGTGATTTATATAACACAGCAGAGCTCAGATAAATGTAATGAAATTAAATTATACAGTTAATTCAGTCCAGTGTTTATTTATCAAATTAATTATGTAAAACTAAAAGTACAAATACTCTAATTTTTAAATCATGGAATACTTACTCAACAGGTGTTAGATTGGATCTTAAATCTATCTAAATCTTATTTACTTTGTCAAATCATTATAAAGAAATTACAACTCAAAAATTGCAAAATGTACTTCTAATGAAATTTGAATACCAATAGTGTTCTCAAAGACTTATTAACACCACTTGTAAACACAATCAAACAAATAGTACTGCAACATTGTCAATGTTATTCATCATAGAGTATCAACCACAACATGATTTAAATTCGATGCAACTTCTATACCAGAAGTAAAAAATAGATTCTTCATTTGCTCTTTTCCTTGCTTTTGGTAATAGATGCTATTAGTCTCAATATTTATTATCTTATTCACGTTCTTTCTTTTTCTAGAAGCATATAGCATGCCACCCAAAATCACCATACAGACATTTGTACCCTTCTGCATTCAACAGTCATCTTTCCACTAAGCAGTCAACATAGCACTCACATTAAAATACAAAGATTCAATATAGGAAATTTGTAATTTTACCAAGCAAAACCAAAAGAAAATATAATTTTTTCCTTTGGAATTTTTCCCTGAGTAAAGTTGTCTTTAAGGAAACAGCAAATATATTTAATGATATTTTTATTTATATTTATATTGCCATATAGCTTTAGTACAATCAGTGATTCAATTGAAGTCAACATATCATAATTAATAAGTACCTTTAATTCCCTCAGTAAAACTTCAGACTTACTATTCAGGATTTTTATAAAGTATTGGCCCACATAATGCCATACTTTTTAATTTCCAATTTATACTTTTCTTTTATGTATGATGACTATTAATTATGAAAATTTTAACAGCCTATATTTTGCTGTCTTAAAAATTAAACATATAGAACTTAGAGTCTATGTTATTACTCAGAATATACACCTATGTGAGTAAAATTTGCATGTGAAAAGGCATTAGGTCTTATGCTGTGTTTTATTTAAAATATAATGCTTTGCTTCAAAATTTATATTGAAAATTACACAATTTTATTGCCCAAACTATACAGTGACAGACTCTCCTCCATAATATCCTGAAAGATCCCATAAATCCTTAAAGATTCCCATAAATTTAATAATGCACTCTTTCTTGAAAATTCCCATGGAGATAAAGTTCACTCTATTGTGATGAAGTCAAGTTTCTGACTATTTGGTTTTGATAATTAAAAAGCCCTTCTTTATTTCAAGTTCCTCCCACAAATACATGCTTCTATCTAACAATAACCAGCCATTTTTCTTGAGGAAATCCTTTAACTCTCTTCCTTTCTATAATTGGGTAAAATTGGTCTTAAAAAAATTGACACAGAATTTCATATTCATTTTTAAAATGTTTATCAAACTATCAAAAGTGACCAATCACTCTTAATACTCATCAATGGAGGGAAATCTAACCCAGGGGAAATCATTTGAAGCATCACTACAGAAATAAAAAGAGAGGCATCTTAATTCTTAAAAAAGAAACCTTGTACACCTGGTCAAAAGCCACTCCCATAGCTACTTAATATAAAATAAATCCCCTGACTACAAAGATTGTAGATTCAATGTTCATATCTCAAGGTAACAAATGTTTCTTTTTATAGTCACCATATAAAATATTTATGCTCCAAACCACAGAGCTTTTAAACACAGAACGCAAAATTTGACAGAATTAAAGAAATAAATAGACAAAAACACAATATTAGTAGGAGACTTTAGTCCTCTATTTTCAATAATGGCTAAAAACAGCAACCATATCAAAAAAGAAATAGAGGAATTGAACAATATTATGAACCAATTGGGCTAAATAGATAGATAGGTAAATGAAAGAAAGAAACAAACAAACAAACAAACAATCTACCCAATCATAGCAGAATATATATACTTATTTGGTATGCATAGAACATTCTCTAGAATAAACCACTTTAGGCAATAAAACAAGACAATAAATTCAACAATACTGAAACCATACCTTGCATCTTTAGGATGAAAATAGAATGAAGCTTGAAAGGAATAGTTCAAGGAAAAAACTGGAAAATCCGCAAACATGTGGAAATCAAAAATGCATTCTTAAACAACCAATGGGCCAACATAAAAGAATGCCCTGGAAACAAAAATCCCAAAATAAGAAAGTCACAAGGGAAATTAGAAAAATTCAAATAAAATGGACAAATTAAAATATAACAAATCAAAAAGTATTTTGTTTAAAATACAACAAATCAAATGTTTAAGTAAAAACTGAAAGTTTTACCTCTAACCTACTACTAGGGAAAGAAATAGAGAGACAAAAGACAATATGAGTAGGAGATTTTAATACTCTACTTTCAATAATGTATACCTTAGTACTCTACTTTTATATATATATATATATATATATATATATATATATATACACACACACACACACACACACACACACACACACACTTGAAAGAGTTCATGGTAAAAAAGAAGAGAACTTTCAAATCACAACCTGATTTTATATTTTAAGAAACTAGAAAAGAAAAACTAAATCCAAATATAACAGAGAGATGAAAATAATAAAGATTAGAGCAGAGATAAATAAAGTAGATAATATGAAAATAATTGAAAACTAAAGAAAATTAAGATTTGGTGATTTGAAAAGAGTAACAAAATTTTCAAACCCTCAGCCAGATTAATAAGAAAAAATTCAGGTAACTAAAATCAGAAATTAAAGATAGACCATTACAATTATTGCCTAAGATATAAATAGGATTAAAGACAATAATATGCTAATAAATTGAATAACCTAGAAGAAGTGAAAAAATTCTTAGAAACACACCTACCAAAACTGGATCATGAAACAGATCAGACTGTTCTCAATTTGGGAAGGAGACTGGATCAGTAATCAAACACCTCTCAACAGAGAAAACTTCAGGACCAAATAGTTTCACAAAATTCCACCAAACACTTAGAGAAGAATTAATGTCAAACTTCCCCAAAATTCTTCCAAAAATATTGAAAAGGAGAGAAGACTTATAAGTTCATTTTATGATGTCAGCATGTACCAGATATCACAGGCACTTCAAAAAAGAGAACTCAGGACAAAAAGCCCAGCTGAATATTGATGTGAAATAATAAAATACTAGTAAATAAAGCACAAGTGCACATTAAAAGGATTAAATACCATGAGCAAGTGGAATTTATTCTTGAAATGCAAGGACAGTTAAACACAAAAATCATTGTAATACACCACATTATCAAAATAAAGACAAAAATCACATATTCATCTCTACTAACTATAAAATTTGACAATTTTCAAAACCCTTTCATGACTGAAACACTAAGTATTCTAGGAATAGGAAGAAATTACTTTCATATAATGAAGGTTATTTATGAAAAGCTTACAGTTATATCATGCTCAATGGTGAAAAACTGAAAGTTTTACTTGTAACATCAGTAGCAAGATAAATGTGCTTTCTCTTGCCTTTGCTATTCAACATAGTATTGGAAGTCCTAAACAGACCAGTTATGCAAGAAAAATAAGTTATCAAACTTGAAAGGAAAAATACAATTTTCTCTTCATGGATGACATGGCATTATATATAGAAAAGCTTAAAGATTCCACACACACACAAAAAAAAAATATTATTAAGACTAATGACTTAGGAAATTTGTAGGATACAAAATTAAGACAACTTGTGTTATAACTAATATTTATTAAATACTTAACATGCAACTTTTCCAAAATCGATGTCTCTATTCTTGATTAGAAAAATTTGAGAATACATACCTTCATGTATGTTTTTTCTTTCCTTGATTTCTCATTTATTAACAACAGCAATTATTTCTGCAAATGTTTCTGTGTACATTGAGATGTATCCAATCCAGACCTATTTTCTCTAGTTTATTTAATTCAGGTATGTGTTCACTCATAAATTTGGATTGCCCTAAATTTTGTTTTATCATCTGGAGTTTTAGAATCATTCTTCTTGATGGAAAAATGGGGGAAAATGGAAATGATACTAAAGCCTAGGAGTTCTACCTACTAATCTATGCCCAGGATGATATTCGTCAGAAACCATCATGTATCTTTCTTATTTCACTTCCTTTTCAAAAAAAAAAAATTAGGCAATTGCAGAAAATATCATTCTCTTTGACATGTAGCTTCCTGTTACAAGATGAAGTACCAGTGCTGGAAAATGATCTCTTGGGGTTAGACTCTAAGTAACAGTTGGGTGCTACTTCTAAAAACCCCACAGAAGGGTAGAAACCAACCCACAGAGTACTAGAGAGTTTATTTGCTCTACAGAAATAGGGGAGAGAAATGTAAACCAGAGAAACATGGGAGATTAAAAAAATCAGTAAAAAAAAATTTAAATTTTCTAATTTTGTGTAATACAAAATTAGAAAACTGTGTGGGCCTGATAGAGGCTGTCCTCTGGTCATACAAATATTTAGTAAGGGAGCAAAGGAAGTGTTTAATGTGCACATGTTTGTTTGTTTGTTTGTTTTCAACATGAGGCCTCACAGCGATTGCATGTGAGGAGGGAGGAACAAAGGGTCAGTGAAACAATAAGATCTGGGAAGCTCACAGACTGGATGATGCAGTAGTGAGGGGAGTCTACTGGAGAGGTTTTAAGTTGTGGCACAGGTTGTCAAGACAATCCTCGTTGATGTCAAGAAGTAGGGAGGCCACATCCAGTTACTAAATAGTTGACAATGACTTGGATGGAAGAAGCATTGTAGAGTGGTGTTAATGTGGGGATTGTGTGTATGTGTGTGTGTGCGTGTAGTGTTTTTATTGTTGTTCTTTTCTTTTGTCAAGTTATTCTTAATTCCTGGATTCTAGTACAATTTCTTATTGACTGAGCTTCTCTTACTGTATTTATTTTTCTGGCTTTAGAGCTTCCTTCCTGTATTAGCCAGGGATTTCCAGAGAAACAGAATGAATAAGATTTACCCACATATACACAGAGAGGAAAATATATTAATACAGATGACAACCAGTAGTACAGACATCACATTTATTTAAAATACAAATATTGATGCCCCATAGAATAGCTAGGCATTGTAGATATTGATATAGGTACAGATAAATAGATATTAAAGGCTGATTTTGAGGAATCAGCAGATTCCATGATTATGGAGGTTGAAAAATCCCAAAGCTGCTGTCTGCAACCCAGTGACACAGGAAAGCTAGTAGCAGAATTCCAGGATGTGTTCCGAGGCCCAAGAACAAGAGAGCAAGGGAGCCTATGGTATAAATCTCAGTCCAGGGAAAGGATGAGACAAATGCAACAGTTCAAAGGGAAGGCAGGAAACAAACAGGAAATAACTCCTTCCTTCTCAGCACATTGGATGATGTCCACCTGCACTAGGGAGGGCAGTCTAATTTATTGAGTCTGTTTACTCAAATGCTGACATCATCCAGAAGCAACCTCATGGAAACAACCAGAAAAAAAAAAAAAAAGAAAATGTTTAATCAGTGCACCTTTGGCCCACTCAAGGTGAAACATAAAACTAATCATCACATTTCTGACATCAGTGACAGTTGTTATAGTCTTCCTTTTTTTTTTCTTTCAAACTAAAATGACCTTAGAGAAATTGTCATCTTTGTAATGGCAGTTTGAGAGCACTGACATACCCAAATGGCACAGACTGAGTGTCTTAAACAATAGGAATTTATTTTCTCATAATTCTGTAGGATAGAAATCCCAGATCAAGGTATCAGCAGATTTGGTTTATTCTGAAATCTTTCTATTAGTTTGCAGATAGTTGTGTAATTATCACACAGATCAGAGATGTTGGTACTTGCATATTTCTGTCTTGATTCTAGACAATAATCTTTATCCTCCATTTACTGGATTGTGTTTAAGAGTTGTGTGTGTGTGTGTGTGTATGTGTGTGTGTTTGTGTGACTTCATTTGCATGGGCTTAGAAATGGCTGATTCTTAGTAATATTGTAGAAGTAAGCATTTGAATGAAGTGAATCCCACATATAATTTTTATTGAAAATGGAAAGTGTCCATTGGAATTGGTCATTCCAATGGTCAGAAATCTGAATTTGCAAGATGTAGGTAAGAAGGAAGCGGTAGAGGCTAGGTATGGTGGTATATGCCTATAATCCCAGTGGCTCAGAAGGCTGACGCAGGAGGATCAAGTGTTCAAAGCCAGGCTCAGCAAAACCAAGGAGCTAGGTAACTCAGTGAGACCCTATCTCTAAAAATATACAAAATAAGACTGGGGATGGGGCTCAGTGGTCCAATGCCCTGAGTTCAATCCCCAGTACCTCCCTTCCCTGCCACTCTACCAAAAAAAAAAAAAAAAAAGAAGAAGAAGAAGAAGAAGAAGAAGAAGAAGAAGAAGAAGAAGAAAGAGATAGAAAACTAGGTTTAAAATTTTAGCCAAGAACAAACATAAATGAGAACCTAGAAAACAAAATTTAAGTATTTTGACATGGCTTTTGTATCTCAGACATGAGTTATAGAAATGCCACCATTCCTTGAGTATTCCCTCTTATGGATTTCTAGCACATTATAGAGATTTCATGAAAATTAACAGTGAGAAAAGACCCAAGATACTTTTAGTTTCTCCGAAGTTAGGCATAAATTAAAACCAAGTCATTGTCACTATTATCATTATTATTCTTTAAACAGTCAGATTGCTTCAGAAAGATCATTTGTAAGACTATAAAGACTAGGGTTAGAGTTGGCAATATGTTAAGTTAATTAGTATTAATATTTTTAAACAGATATAAGAATCTTTGTCCCTTGGAATTTTACCTTTCTTTAATCAAATCACTAAATATAAATATTAAAGCACTACCCCATACTATCAACATATACTCAAGAGTTTTCACATAACAAAGATTAAGTTTGCATACAAATGCATATAGATTTGTCTACACATGCAATACCAACAGAATTAAAGTATTTAGCAATGATATAATAATGTCTTAAATCTAGACACTTGGTAAAATATAGAACTTTTTAATAAATGTCTTTTTAGTATCATAGAACATAAGCTATAGCCACCAGGAATCTAATCTTTAGCAGAACTTTCTACCTCATCCTATCAGGCACCAATCTAATAATTCCTAGAAATTATATAATAATACCTGAAATTAAGTCTGCATATTTGATCAACTATAGAACCTTAATAAATGTTCATTAGAATCTCAAAAAAATATATGAGCTATCACAGCCAAGAATTTAACCTTTAACAAAACAAAAAGATGTTTCATGTGTTTTAGGATGCATTGCTTTGCATACTCATCAGAGAAACAAACTATATTAAAAGACTTATATACAATTTCAATGAGGCATTCAAGTGCCATAAAGAACAAGAATGTATCAGAAATCAAATATGTTCACTTATCCAATACATCTCAAAGGCCAGCCAATTCAAATATGGCTAAAAAATTCAAACATATAAATTATTACACATCTTGGTTATGGGTTGATTATTATATGCCAACAAAAATATAAATTTCTTATGGAGAATTCTAAACTATCACTCATTTCTTAAGAAATGTTTGCATGAGTGTTACAGTTCTTTTTGAAAATTACAAATAAATAACAAAATTTATTGAAAGCAAATATACCTTACCAGAAATACTAAATGAAGATTTTCAGGCTGAAAATAAGTTATCCCAGGAGGTAATTTATCAAAGAAAGAGAGATGGTAAAAGCAATTTTGTAATTGTGGACAAATAAAAAAGTATAAGTGTGTATCATCTTTCCTCTCATAACTGATTTAAAAGCAACTCTATAAAATAATATATATACAACATATTGTTGGGCTTAAAACTTAAGAAATGTAATATATTTCCCAACATCAGTACAAAGAAGGTATGAAAGAGTACAGTTGTATTGAGCTAAAAAAAAAAATGACTACATTTGTAAGTAACTACTTCTGTCAATGTATTATTGAGTTTGTTATCATATGAATAACAATAATACCACAATAAAGGAAGAAAATGAAATGGAGCTAGATAGAAGTGACATTTGTAAATATTACCAGAAGTAAGCTAATACATAGCTGAAAATAACTCTTCTAAAATAATAAATGGTAAGCTTTAGAGCAACTATTAATTAAAATCTCAAAACACACACAAAAAAATTAAATGTGAAAAATGTGGAAGAAATTAAATGAGTTAAAATGCTACATTAGAAAGTACTTAATGATTTAAAAAAGCAGTAAAAGAAGAAGATAAAAAGATATGAAAAATATGGATTTGAACATTAAAATAGCAAATGTAAATAATAATTAATAACATTAAATGTGAATGGAATAAAAAACCCAATCAAAAGAGAGAGATTGACAGACTAAATTAGAGGACATGATCCAACTAAGTCTATAGGACACATGTTTGAGATTTAAAAATACAAAAACCTCCAATTTACACAGACATCTCCCTGCACACATGTGGCAGGACACACACGTGACAGGAAGGTAGGTGGGGAAACAACTGCAGATAGGGGAAATGCTCTGGGACTTATTCTTCATGTCCTTCATCCTGGAGTCTGAAAGGGGTATGATGAATTGGGGCAATATCATCGTATCTGACTACCTCCCACTGAGAAGTGATATGGCTGGGGCATTTTTTAGAGTATGAAAGAGGAACATAGCTTTCACATTTTTTCAGGTGGTGGCCCTGGAGATGGCGGAGATTCATTCTGTTAGAAACCTCTGGAAAAGATTAATGAAACATGGAAGAAGGGAGAGAAATAACATGATCAGAAGAATGGAGGTCATAATGAGCCAAACCCAGGTTGGGAGTCCTCCCAACCATTGAGGGGAAGAGGAGATGGTTGCTTGGTTAGTAGTTTGTTTTATTAAGATTTTTTTTCTTTAATTTTATCCCTAACTATTCCTGACTTATTAACATAGAAGCAACATTCTTCCCTAAGAAAGAGTCAGAGGCCACCTCATTGGGCAGTAAGGAGATCTAGGCTCCTGATGATTTTGCAGGACAACAGACACCAGGGAATCCAATTGAGTCAGTACTGAATCGGTGACCTGTTGGATATCTACAATAATCTGTACTGACAATTTTTTATAGTAGTGAAGAGATGTTCCTCCTAATCCTCCTGCTCCTGTTCCAATACTGGCAGATATTTCTAGCCCTATGAGTAAGGGAATAAATTAAAGGACTTTCTTTTGTCTGGTGTGTGCCATTATCAGTAAAGGCAAACTTTGGTTGTTAGGTAAAATACCAATTTGAGGAGTAAAAAGACCAAGGTACAGAAGCTAGTCCAATTTTGGTAGGCAGGGGTAAATATGAGCCTCACAAAGGAAAAAATGCCTCAGAATTTGGGGAACACCGGGGCTGTGGGGATGACACAAGTGCACATCTTAAGTGCTATTAAAAGAACTATTTTCTTTTCTTTTAAATGCCCAAGTATGGCTATACTTTGGTTACAACTGCTTTTGCTAGGTTTTCAAGATCAACCTGGTCAAACTGACCTTGTTCCTATCAATTGGTAAGAGTCAGATGAGTTCCCTCAGGGCATCACTCTTGGGGAACTTGAGATCAGCCTCTTAGCTCTTTTAGTGCCATCTGCTAGGCAAGGGTTAGGGATTCCTTGATGATGCTTAAGGGATATCTCCCTTCCCCAATGACCCTCCTCTTTTGCAGCATATGCACTGGTCAGCTTTTTGTTCTCTGGGACCTCCTAGATCCCCCAGATCAGGAGGTTATGTGGTACAGAGTTGCAAAGCCTTTAGAGAGGTCTCCTTATTCCCTGGGTTCAAGCTGACTTAGAGGGCAAAAGCCAAATATTGGTTATTTTCTTTCTTAACCCTTTTACTTCCCTAACTTTAATTTCCAAAACTTGGTCTTAAACATTCAGCAAGCTTGTTTCACCATTCTTTAAGTAAGAGTACTGGATTTTAAATTTAATGTCTATAACTATAGTCATTCACCACTTCTATTTAATTGGGGTCAGTATTAGTACTGGAAGTTAGCCACATATACTACCTATAGATGATGGGCTATTATTTCAAAATAACTCAGGTTGTTATATTGAAAGTTGTATTTCTATAAGGCACTAACAGACAATAGAGTTTACAAGGAAAACAAAAAATGAAATTAACAAGAGTAAAAACATATTGGGTTTGTATAATAACTATGAACTAAGAAACATAGTTTTTAGTTTGGGATTTTTTATAATCTCAAACCTTTACTTTAAACTTTAGTTTGAAGAACATCATCTTAGTAAAATGCTCTTCTGAATCTTGTACTTTGAAGACATGTATACTTGGAAGACATGAATACATTTATTATACCAAAAATCCAGTAATAGTACAATAATTACACTGATGTTCTTATATTAACCAAGGTTAGCTTTAAAAAAATATGAACTCTGTAATGTAGTGTAATACTCTAAAATAACAGTTTTGTTTAACCAGAGTTGTATGAGCCCTAATTCCTTTAATACTAGTTTCTCAAAAGACAAAACTTAACAGACACAGAGATTATCTTGACAGATAAAAGCAGATTAATGTTTTAAGAAATCCTTACTTCAACACATAGAGGATTAAACTTTGGTTTATACCAATACATTAATATTTGACCTTAGGGGGCTGTTTTAGTCATATTTTTCACTGCTTTCACTAAAAGAACCCAACCAGAACAGTTTTAGGGGAGGAAAAGTTTATTTAAGGGCTCACAGTTTCAGAGGTCTTAGTCCATAGAAGGCCAGCTCCTTTCCTTGGGACTCAGAGGAAGGGCAGAACATCATGGCAGAAGAAAGTAGCAAATGGAAGCAGCTCACATCATCAGGAAGCAAAGAGAGAGAATCTCCACTTGCCAGATACAAATATATACAGCAAACCCACACCCTAATTCCCACCTCCTCTAGCCACACCCTACCACTTTAGTTACCACTCTGTAGATCCCAATCAGAGGGCTAATTCACTGATTGGGTTAAGACTCTTATAATTCAATCATAAGCTTTTGAGGGACACCTCATATAAAAAACATAACATTCCACCCCTGCCCCCCCAAAACTCACACACATCTCACAATGCAAAATATATTTAGTCCATCCTCAAAAGTTCCCATTGAAGGGAAAGCAAGGAATGAGAGATAGAGATCAGACAGAGATACACAGGAGAGTTTATTTGTCAGAGCTGACAAATAGAGGCCATCTCTCTATAGCAAAGAGAGGTAAAACAGGCTTGGGTTCCAGGACTTTTATGGGGCAAGCTCAAGAATCAGAGCCAGGCGGGTCCTAATGTGGCGGTTAGGAGTTGGGTTGGTATGAGGGAGTGGTAAGTTTTACTCAGAATTGTCCTTGGGTGGGAAGGCAAAAGTGTTTCCTAAAAATGGTGGCTGTCACACTTAAGATGGCCACCCAGATGTTAAGCAAGGACATTATACCCATAGTCTCAAGAGTTCTGAGATTGCTCAAAGTTCAAGTTAAATTCTCTGAGGCTCAGGGCAATCTTGCATTGTCAGCTCCTGTAAAATTAAAAGCAATTTACAAGTATCCAATATATAATGGTAAAGAGTAAACATTTGCATTCACAAAAATAGGGACATAGAAAAAAGGGTTGGGACCAAAGCAAGACAAAAATCCAGCTGGGAAAACAAGTTCTGTAGCTCCATGTCGGGCATCTGAGGCACATGACATCATTTTCTCTCCAAAGGGCTTTTGTAGTGCCACACTTGTGGCCTTGTTTGTTGAAGCTCAAGTGGCCCTTCTGTCCCTGCAACTTTCCTAGGACAATATCCCATGATACTGGCATTTCTTAATCTCAGAGTTCTCCATTGCAGCTTTGGCTTCCTCCTCACATCTCCAAATCTTCTCAAGCAGTGTCCTCAGGGACTCTGACCCTGCTACACCTTACCTAGCCTCCAAGGCCTTCCTTTGAAATCTTCTTGGAAGCCTCCATGAACCCCTAACCCAGCATCCTGCATTGCTGCAGAACAAGCTACATGTGGTTGATGCCAAGGTCTGCCACCCTCTCAAGCAGTAGCTAAGCCCCCGGGGACCCTTGCTGCAGTAGCCTCAGAGTATCTGAACACATTGAAAAAACTTCCTAGGACCCAAAAGCATGCTCCACTTGTCTCTACTCAAGAGAATTTTCACTTTTACTCCCTTGAGGTTTAGATGGTTATGGTTTTGCCAGCTCCTGAAATATCTTCAAGCCATCTTTCTTACTGTCTCTGGGAAAAGTCCAGCATTTCTTTAGTGGCAGTAATGTCTTTAACAACTGCAACTTCCTTAGCCATAGTTTTACTCCTGCTCTATTTTCTACTCCTAATTATTACAATAAATTTGGCTAAAAGCTGCCATCAATATCTATGCCACTGCCTGAATGCTATACTACCTACAAAATTTTTCCACCAGATGAAGAAGTCCATTTCCTTTAAAAATCAGCCTCATAGAAAGTCTCAAGACATGGGGAAAAATGCAGACAACTCTGCCAGAACATAACAGAAATGACCTCTAGTCCAATTCTCAGTATATACTATTTTCCAATCATTTCTTCTCTGAACCTTCTTGCACTGTCTCACACATGAGCTTTCAGGGAATACCTCACATCCAAACAATAACAGGGGAAGAAAAAAAGCTTGAATAGCTTTAAATGATTAGACTAATTATATATATATATATATATATATATATATATATATATATCCAACTTACTTACATACAAACTTTTTGAAATTTATTTTCCATAGAACTTCTGCAGCTTACTTATACATTTTACAACATCTTACTTAATCATACAAGATTTTCTCATTCAGAAACATTTCTTTTCCTTCTACTTTTCATATTAAAATATATATCCATATCTAGAACCTTCTTATATCTCTTTTCGGATTGGTGACCCTTTTCATAATTAACTCTGAAACATCCCTTATAAAATTTCTGAATTTAGACAAAGTATTCCACTTTAATAAGAAAAATACTTTATGTTATTTACGGTTCTCTAATTGAAACACAGCTGAAACTGTCTGGACTCTTTTCATATAGAATTATACCTATTAGAACTCTGACTCTTGGTAACCTTCTTTCAGTGAAGACAGAGACACAAGGCAATCTTAAAACTTTTTTCTATTTACCCATTTATGAAAACACACATAATGTTTAAGTACATTACCTTATGGAATTTAAGAGGTCAAGAATACTTGATTTTATATTTGGCAGTTAGCATTCTAACTTTGTAAATTAATCAGAAATTTCCAACAAACACATTCATGGAAATTAATCCCATTGATGTTAAATTTAATTTACTTATTTTTTTTATTGTTGGTTGTTCAAAACATTACATAGTTCTTGATATATCATATTTCACACTTTGATTCAAGTGGGTTATGAACTCCCATTTTTATCCCATATACAGATTGCAGAATCACATCAGTTACACTTCCATTTATTTACATATTGACATACTCATGTCTGTTGTAATCTGCTGCCTTTCCTATCCTCTACTATCGCCCCTCCCCTTCCCTCCCCTCCCTTCCCCTCCCCTCCCCTCTTCTCTCTCTACCCCCCTACTGTAATTCATTCCTCCCCCTTGTATTATTTTTCCCTTTCCCCTCACTTCCTCTTGTATGTAATTTTGTATAACCCTGAGGGTCTCCTTCCATTTCCATGCAATTTCCCTTCTCTCTCCCTTTCCCTCCCACCTCTCATCCTTGTTTAATGTTGGTCTTCTTCTCGTGCTCTTCTTCCCTAGTCTGTTCTTAGTTACTCTCCTTATATCAAAGGAGACATTAGGCATTTGTTTTTTAGGGCTTGGCTAGCTTCACTCAGCATAATCTGCTCTAATGCCATCCATTTCCCTCCAAATTCTATGATTTTGTCATTTTTTAATGCAGAGTAATACTCCATTGTGTATAAATGCCACATTTTTTTATCCATTCGTCTATTGAAGGGCATCTAGGTTGCTTCCACAGTCTTGCTATTGTGAATTGTGCTGCTATGAACATTGATGTAGCAGTGTCCCTGTAGCATGCTCTTTTTAGGTCTTTAGGGAATAGACAGAGAAGGGGAATAGCTGGGTCAAATGGGGGTTCCATTCCCAGCTTTCCAAGAAATATCCATACTGCTTTCCAAATTTGCTGCACCAATTTGCAGTCCCACCAACAATGTACAAGTGTACCCTTTTCCCCACATCCTAGCCAGCACTTGTTGTTGTTTGACTTCATAATGGCTGCCAATCTTACTGGAGTGAGATGGTATCTTAGGGTGGTTTTGATTTGCATTTCTCTGAGTGCCAGAGATGGTGAGCATTTTTCCATGTACTTGTTGATTGATTGTATGTCCTCCTCTGAGAAGTGTCTGTTCAGGTCCTTGGCCCATTTGTTGGTTGGGTTATTTGTTATCTTATCGTCTAATTTTTTGAGTTCTTTATATACTCTGGATATTAGGGCTCTATCTGAAGTGTGAGGAGTAAAGATTTGTTCCCATGATGTAGGCTCCCTATTTACCTCTCTTATTGTTTCTTTTGCTGCGAAAAAAACTTTTTAGTTTGAGTAAGTCCATTTGTTGATTCTAGATGTTAACTCTTGTGCTATGGGTGTCCTATTGAGGAATTTGGAGCCCGACCCCACAGTATGTAGGTCGTAGCCAACTTTTTCTTCTATCAGATGCCGTGTCTCTGATTTGATATCAAGCTCCTTGATCCATTTTGAGTTAACTTTTGTGCATGGCGAGAGAAAGGGATTCAGTTTCATTCTGTTGCATATGGATTTCCAGTTTTCCCAGCACCATTTGTTGAAGATGCTATCCTTCCTCCATTGCATGCTTTTAGCCCCTTTATCAAATATAAGAAAGTTGTACTTTTGTGGGTTGGTTTCTGTGTCCTCTATTCTGTACCATTGGTCCACCCGCCTGTTTTGGTACCAGTACCATGCTGTTTTTGTTACTATTGCTCTGTAGTATAGTTTGAAGTCTGGTATCACTATGCCACCTGATTCACACTTCCTGCTTAGCATTGTTTTTGCTATTCTGGGTCTTTTATTTTTCCATATGAATTTCATGATTGCTTTCTCTATTTCTACAAGAAATGCCGTTGGGATTTTGATTGGCATTGCATTAAACCTATAGAGAACTTTTGGTAATATCGCCATTTTGATGATATTAGTTCTGCCTATCCATGAACAGGGTATATTTTTCCATCTTCTAAGATCTTCTTCAATTTCTCTCTTTAGGGTTCTGTAGTTTTCATTGTATAAGTCTTTCACCTCTTTTGTTAGGTTGATTCCCAAGTATTTTATTATTTTTGAGGATATTGTGAATGGAGTGGTTGTCCTCATTTCCCTTTCAGAGGATTTGTCGCTCATATACAGGAATGCCTTTGATTTATGCATGTTGATTTTATATCCTGCTGCCACGACCCCCAGCCGGCAAAGGAAGACGCGACACAGGATTCTTCTTCAGCAGTTTATTCAGGCCTTTATTTTGACATGTCTTCTAGCTTCTACTACTTCTACTCCTACTTCTACTACTACTACTACTCCCTCACTCGAGCGCCCCAGCCTTGATAAAGCACATCAAGCCCCAATGCACAACTGCCACGTGGACTTTTCTCATAGGGTGCCAAGTCACAGCGCGCCAACTCATTCTGATAAGGAGTTGTTTGTCACAGACTACAGCGGAAACCAGCGCCATCTTGTAATGGCGGCCACAGTTCACAGAAACGGCTCACCACATCCTGCCACTTTGCTGAATTCATTTATTAGCTCTAATAGTTTCTTTGTAGACCCTTTTGGTTCTGCTAGGTATAGAATCATGTCATCTGCAAATAGTGATAATTTAAGTTCTTCTTTTCCTATTTTTATGCCTTTAATTTCTTTCGTCTGTCTAATTGCTCTGGCCAGTGTTTCCAGGACTATGTTGAACAGAAGTGGTGATAGAGGGCATCCCTGTCTTGTTCCAGATTTTAGAGGGAATGCCTTCAATTTTTCTCCATTCAGAATGATGCTAGCCTGAGGCTTAGCATAGATTGCTTTTACAATGTTGAGGTATGTTCCTGTTATCCCTAGTTTTTCGAGAGTTTTGAACATAAAGTGATGCTGTACTTTGTCGAATGCTTTTTCCGCATCTATCGAGATGATCATATGGTTCTTATTTTTAAGTCTATTGATGTAGTGAATAACATTTATTGATTTCCGTATATTGAACCAGCCTTGCATCCCAGGGATGAATCCTACTTGATCATGGTGCACAATTTTTTTGATATGTTTTTGTATCCAATTCGCCAGAATTTTATTGAGGATTTTTGCATCTAGGTTCATTAGAGATATTGGTCTGTAGTTTTCTTTCTTTGAAGTGTCTTTGTCTGGTTTAGGAATCAGGGTGATGTTGGCCTCGTAGAATGAATTTGGAAGTTCTCCCTCTTTTTCTATTTCCTGAAATAGCTTGAAAAGTATTGTTATTAGTTCCTCTTTAAAGGTTTTGTAAAACTCTGCTGTATACCCGTCCGGTCCTGGGCTTTTCTTAGATGGTAATCTTTTGATGGTTTCTTCTATTTCCTCAATTGATATTGGTCTGTTTAGGTTGTCTATATCCTCCTGACTCAATCTGGGCAGATTATATGACTTAAGAAATTTATCGATGCCTTCACTATCTTCTATTTTATTGGAGTGTAAGGATTCAAAGTAATTTCTGATTATCTTCTGTATTTCTGAAGTGTCTGTTGTGATGTTGCCTTTTTCATCCCATATGCTAGTAATTTGAGTTCTCTCTCTTCTTCTCTTCGTTAGCATGGCTAAGGGTCTGTTGATTTTATTTATTTTTTCAAAGAACCAACTTTTAGTTTTGTCAATTTTTTCAATTGTTTCTTTTGTTTCGATTTCATTAATTTCAGCTCTGATTTTAATTATTTCTTGCCTTCTACTTCTTTTGCTGTTGTTTTGTTCTTCTTTTTCTAGGATTTTGAGATGAAGTATGAGATAATTTATTTGTTGGTTTTTTCTTTTTTTAAGGAATGAACTCCAAGCAATGAATTTTCCTCTTAGAACTGCTTTCAATGTGTCCCATAGATTCCGATATGTTGTGTCTGTGTTTTCATTTAACTCTAAGAATTTGGTTACTGAATGATCAATGGGTTTTAATTAAATTAATTAATTATTTTTAACTGTGAAAACCAAGATATCAGACAAGTGTGGTTAACAGTACTAGCCATCTCTTCCTTGTTCAAGAAAAATCCCAGAAGCAATGGATATTACCTTCTAGACATTTTATAGAAATTAAAACTCTATTAATTGTCTGACCACCTAGAAAGACTTGCAAGTTAGTAATTTTAAAGACATCTTTACTCTCATCTATTTTTAAATTCAACCCCTTTTTTTAAATCACATAAATTAAAGGTATTTTGATCCATTTTTCATTTAAATTTTAATTTGTAAGCACTCACTTATGACAATAAGTGATAATCTATGCCAATTTTGATACCATCACAATCTATGCCAATTTTGATACCATGTACATGATATATGGACACAAGCACATGTAGACATGACAACACAATACACAGGTGTGCACAGGGGTATTTGCTTTGGAAGTAGGTTCATGCCACTGTGTTAAAAGAGAAAGTCTTGTCTTAATGTTGACCACAGAAAAATTACCTGGCTATTCACCATCTCTATAACCCAGGGCTCCTCAGATATATCATGTGAAGTGATACCAGCAATGGAGTTTGGGTTCCCTCATTCCAGTAAGTCAGTGTATGATGCTTGGGAAGCAGGTGGTACTGAGGGGAGAGGTTTCCTTCCCTGGGGACAGTCCTTCTTCTAGTGTTCCCATTGTCTGCATTTGGGACAGGGCTTGGTAGGAGGGCCTCAGGTGAGGGCAGGCTCTTGCCCAGTTCCTGTCTGTCCACATCAGAAACAGTCCCCAGGACATGTATTACATGGTCTGGTGGGGCCGTGAGCAGCAGGGACTTTTTTAGAGTTATGGATGGCTAAGGCCAGAGTTGATATTTAGCTTTAAGATGCGTTTATTTCTTCTTTTTTGTCTTATCTTCCCAATAGTTAAAGACTTTGAAAGCAGCATCTAGAAGTCGGGGCACTTTTCTAACTGTCTTATATTTTTTATGGATGCCAGTACAGATCCACTGATGTATTGGACATGGAAAAAGAGAGTACTGGTGGGAGTATTGAGGTCTAGGGTGGGATATTTGGTAATAGCCTCAAAAGTAGGATTTTCAGAAAATGAACCTAATCTGTCCTCAATTTGGGACACATCTGTCATAGAAAAGGGAACATGAACTGGGACCATCCCTTCAGCCCTACCACCTCTCAGAGAGGGAACATGTGTTTCATTGGAAGAATTTTCAGAGGAGGTGATGGCAAGAGGAAAGGGGAGCATGACTGTGGAGTTTGAGGATGGGTGGGATGAGGGAACAGAGGGACCCTGGGGTCTGTAAGAAGGGTATTTACCTGCTATTTGGGGGGCCATGAATGAGGAAGAGTGTTGTGAGAGACAATTAGTTGAGGGGCAGAGCAGGGCTGGCATAGTGAGGACTTTGAATGAAGGTAAAAGAAAGCTTGGAGACAGGGAACCTCAGACCATTTGAGGAAATTATCTAAGTCTCAGAGAATTTTTTGATCAAGGGTCCTGAACTCGAACCATTGATGCAGATTGTCTAATTTGTATTGTGGCCAGATCAGAGTATTCAGCCTAATAAGGCATTTGCTTTTGAAGTCAGACTGGAAGTGGAAGATTTTGAGACTTTTAAGGAGACAACCTGGGGGGAGAGATCCCATGGATGGACTGGTTAACCCCTATGTTGAGAAGTTTGACAAGATTAGATCAAAGTGTCCCTTGAAGTCTGTCTCCTGCCACCAGAGAATGAGAGGGCATCCCCTTCCACAATCTCAATGATGGAGGACCCCAGGAGTTCAGATGAGCCAAAAGGTGAGGGTCCCAGGCAGGACACATCTGTGAGAGACCAGAAGGCATCTTCCCTCTTCACAGAATCAGAAGCCTATCTTGCATGCAGGAATAGAATGGCAAAAAGCAGCCTCTGATCCAGAAGTCTTAAGTGCAGGGAAGAGGTCTAAGTACAGGGAGGGACTGGGAATAAAGGTTAGAAGGAGGAAGCCTCCAACACTAATACAGGACCAGAGAGAGATCCTTGCTCCATCCACATAGCAATAAGGCAGCCAAAACCTAGTCCAAGAATGGGGGTTGGTTTCGGGTCATAGATCAGCCACTGTTTAGCCAAAGTGGACTTCAGAGAGTGTGAAGAGTCTCCTACTATAAGGCAGGAGAAAGGGGGAAGAGGACATTCAGTCTGGGAATTCAGGCATGGCTGCACAAACTGTGGCTGGGGGCTTATCAGACCTCAGGGAACCATAGGAGTGCCTGAAGATCTAAGGTCACTTCCCAGGTCTCAATGGCCATTTGTCCCGGGGTCAGCAGATTCAGTCAGGTAGGGATCAGGTCCAAGTTCCTTTTGTGTTCTCCCCAGTTTCCCTTTCTGCCTTCCCTCTGTCTGAGGCCTGGGATTCTAAATGACAAAACCTCCAATTTACCACAGACCTCTCCCTGCACACACGTGGCAGGACACATACATGACTGGAAGGTAGGTGGGGAAACAACTGCAGATAGAAATACCCTGGGACTTATTCTCCATGTCTTTCAAAGACAATAGAAAAATCTCAAATCAATAATCCATTATTCTACCTGAAAATATTTTTTAAAATTTTGCTGGGATTTGTTTCAGTGATAGAGTGCTTTTCTGACATGCTTGAGGTCCTCGGTTGAATCCCCAGCACTGGGGTGAATTAAAAAACCTATACAAAGAAAGGGAATGGAAGAAATGAAATTTTAACCTAAAGCAAGCAGAAGGAAGGAAAATATAAAGATCACGAGTAGAAATTAATGAAATAAGAACAACAAAAAAAAGAAACAGAAAATAGTAACAAAACCAAAAGCTAGTTCTTTGAAAATATCTAGAGAATTGACAAATTGTAGCTATAATCACCAAGAGAAAAAGAGAGAGCACTTGGAAAAATAGTCTGTCAGATCTTCAAATGATTAAACATATAGTTACCACAAGACCCAGAGAGTCTATCCCAGAAATGAAAAACACATCCACATAAAAATTGTACATCAGTTTATAGCAGCATTATTAATATGATCAAGAGAAGAAACAACCCAAATGTCTGTCAACAGACCAATGGATAAGCAAATGTGGTATATTCACACTATAGAATGTTACCAATTATTATAAAATCCAAAGTATTGATATGTGCTACACCACAAAAGGACCTTGAGAATTACGCTAAGTGAAAGAAGCCAGTCACAACCTGTTATATATCTTATGATTCCATTTATATGAAATTGCAAGTTGAGAAATATTTAGACAAAGAGTAGTGGAAATCGGGGTGTGAAGAAGAAAAAGGATGTTAAATAAAGGATACAGGGCTTCTTTCTAAAGTAATAAAGTGATCTAAAATTATGGTGTTGACTGCACATATTTGTGAAAATACCAAAACCATTAAATGACACACTGTAAAAGAAATGAAGTTATGGTATGTGAATTATATCTCAATAAAGCTGTTTCTTTAAAAATAAAAATATACAAAGGGCTTGAAACTATGGCAAAGACTTTGTAGTATTTATAATTTGCTACAAGATGCTACTCTATAGTAACTTCAGAATCACTGTTTACAAATATGCTGTTTGGCAAACACAATTTCTTTCTGCTACCAATTTGTACCACTGGTAAAATATTAAATAAATGTCTGTGTGTTCCCCTTTTATAAGATTTTTAATCATTTGAAGATCTGACAGACTATTTTCCCAAGTGTTCTCTCTTTTTCTCTTGATGAGTATAGCTAAAATTTGTCGATTTTCTCAATCTTTTCAAAGAACTAGCTTTTGGTTTCATTGCTATTTTCTATTGTTTTTTTCTTTCTGTTCTTATTTCATTAATTTCTACTCTAATTTTTATATTTTCCTTCTTTCTGCTTGCTTTAGGTTAAAATTTCATTCCTTTAATTCCTTTTCTTTGTCTAGGTCCCCCCCACCACAAGTATCCTAGGTCCCAGTAAAATAACAATGAACAAATAGACAAGCATATTGCCCTCAAGGCATTTATATTCTAGTGGGAAAAGACAAACAAAACATAATAAACATATTGACAAGGTAATTTCAGATTCCCATGAGTACCATGAAAGAAATAAATAGTGTGCTATTAGAGCAAGTAAGGTAGGTAAAACTTCTTTCATGGGTGGCTGGGAAGAGTTCTCTCAGAAGCTGAGGTTTTAAGGCAATCGGCATATGAAGAATATGAGAATACCTACCCTCTAGGCTTAGCAAAAATCATGCATAAAGAACTAGAGTAAAAATAAAAAATAAATGCATTCTGTGTTCAAGAAACAAAATGAAGGCTAGAGTGCGAATAACAGGAAGGAGAGCAGGAAGAAGTCAGGTCGGGGGACTGCAGTCAGATGTGTGGTCTGCAGGCACCATGGCTGAGTTCAGTGTTCATTCTAAGTGATGAGAAGAAATCAAAGGGTTGAAGGCAGCAGGATAACAATAATTAATTTTTATTTCTGTGGAGAATGAGTGGATGGAAGTAAGACAACATGGGCATCCATGCATCTACAAAGTCTCCTATAAAGACAAACGGCTGCATGAAACCTTGGAGTCTTTTAAAGGATCTACCACTTGCCAAGCTTCATTCTAGACATATTACTCATACATTTTCATTAAAGTATTCAATGAGTCCATGATTTTGTAGTATTTCTCATTCTACAGGTTAGAGAACTCTTCAGAAAAGCTGTCCAGATCACACAGGGAGTTTGCAGCATCTGTTCATTAAATCAAATTTCACTACTAAAATTATGATCAAATGCTTCTATTTTTCCTACAGCTCTGCAAGTGAATGACTATCAGAGGTAAATTCTGAAATATATCCATACTTTAAGGATGCAAATTTCCAATATCACTCTAATGATGGAATACTTTGGCACAGAATTTCAACCAGATATAAAAGCAGACTTCCAACCAGATATAAAAGTATTCCTTCAATTCTTAAATGTTTTGATACTAGCTAGTATGCACAGAAGCAACATTCTTTCTTAACAGCTCACCCCAAGTCAGGGTCACAAAATCAAGGAACTGTACCGTGTGCTACACAACTACACTTCTATTTAGTTCAGAATACTTTCAAACATATTGTTCAGAAAGCCTCCAGTCAAGTTTTCCACTACTATAAATTCATTTCTTTAGTCTTACTTAGTTCTCTCTATATCTCTCTCCCCCCACTTCCCTTCTTTGCCTTGCCCCTCTCAACTAAAGTTTCAATAAGAAACTTGAAAATTGTATTTATTTTCAACTATTGCCCACATCTTCAGCTGAGAAATACTCACACTAAAGATAAGTCCTAGACCTTTATTCCCCACTCTGCTTCTGTAGTTTATACATACAGATTTTCTACAGTGGCAAAGCTTTACAGTTTTTAATACCAACTAGTTACAAATTTTGCCCTTGTCAGTATCATACCTGTAGGAAATAACCTTGTGCATGGATTATATCACCCTTCTCCAAGAATATAAGGAGCTAAGGATGTTTTTGTAAAATCAACATAATGGAAGGAATTTCAAATGATTTTCTCACATGAAGGAATAGCTAATAAGTAAATTGGCAGCTTTTGGTTTATTTGGATAAATGGTTGTGCCATGGATTCTATTTTAAATAATCTTCTTGACTTTAGTCCTGTATGTCTGTAGGTGGTATTTGAATTTCACAAGATAGAAAAATAACAAAGCAAGATTCTTTTTTATGGAATTGCTTTGCAGTGTTCATAGTAATATCAAGATTATCATTATTCTACACACAAAATGTGCAACTAATGGAAGATTCTTGCATTTCTAAGACATGACCCATAATTCTATATAATGCCTGCTGCCTTGATATTGTAGGAACTTTTGTGTAGGATAGAAAATGAAATCAAATGCTAATGCATAGGGGCAGGGAATAAGAACAGGCATAGGATATTGGTAAGATTTTCACTTGCCAGGAATGGAATCACTTTCTTAAAATATTATTATATTTGTGTATTCATTTTATAGATTAAAGGTGTTTTTACATATAGCATTTCATTTGCTCTTTAGGATGTGAACTAAAATCTAGGATAAAGAAAAATAAAGTATTCCTTTTCCAATAATATTTTCATTTTTTATGGTAAAACATGGCTTAAAGTTATTCTGTGCCGTGAATTTTATGAAGAAAAATAATGGTTTTTCTTCCAATATTCAAGAGGGTCATCAAGATGATATGCTTAACATTTCGCTGGTATAGATTTATGCCTGACCTAGGCTATTATAAAAGTATGAACTTTTTTAAAAAAGCAATTTCTATTTGCAGTTAATCAAATGAGTTTTTTCTTTAAGACAGTATCCTAGCAACTTCAGATAGAAGAGGAAGTCCCTGCTGATATTAAAAAGAGATTTGTTTATCACATATCCAGATCTGACTTCTGAGTGTGCTTCAAAGTGTTGCTTTGATCAAACAACTATCAAAAATTTCCTGTTACAGAACTAACAAGGTTGTAGGAATCTTCATTTCACAATTTCGGATTTTGAGATACCCATAAAAAAGATAATGGTTGTTGTCATTTAAATAAACAGGTTTCTTTAAGGAACGTTTTTTAGTAAAACTACATCTCTGAAATTCAAACACGTTATCAATAACCAAATATTTAGCTAAAACTTTTCAAATTCTACTGGGTTGAATATGAAATAATAAGAAACTTTCTAAAAATAAAATCATTAAACAGAGCTCACCTGGTGTTTTAGGCAGCTTTTTTGCTGCTGTGACTAAAAAGCCCCAACCAGCACAATTATAGAAAAGGAAGAATTTATTTGAGGGCTCACAGTTTCAGAGGTCTTAGTCCACAGAAGGCCAACTCCATTCTTCAGGACTTGGAGTCTCTGGCAAAGGGAAACAGCTCACATGAGATCCGGAAGCAGAGAGAGAGTTCTCCAGTCTCAAGATATAAAATGTATTCCCCATAACCATGCCCCCAATGAACCTCTTCCTCGAGCTATACCCACCTGCCTCCAGTTACCGCTGAGTTAATCCTATTAGGGATTAATTCACTGATTAGGTTAAGACTCTCACAGCCCAATTATTTCTCCTCTGAACCTTCTTGCATTGTCTCATACATGAGCTTCTGGGGGACACCACAGTTAAACCATAAATGAGAGCAGTCCTATGGTAGCTTGTGTGTGTTGCTTCTAGCCAACAAGCATTGAGTCCAGTTCATTCACGATGTTCCGTGATTTCAAGTTTCTGTAAAACTTTGTTCAGGTAATATGATATGATAGGGAACCTTGAATTAGAGATGTGGCCTTGACCCTTGCATAGGTGCAAGAGATTATAAGATTTTTAGAGTTAATAAGAGATAATCTGTTGCTCAGATTAGGCCAGAGGAAGGGAGCAGGACATCCAGAAATGATCTAACCTGAACTATAAAATTAAAAACTGAATATGAATCAAGTCATGTAGGACTTTTAATCTGGCCTTAAGGAGAACACATCAACTAGACATGCAGAGGAAAATATCTGTTTTTTCTAGTTTTCAAATTTATAGTACCATAGGATTTTATATTTTTTTCCATAAAGATATAAACTTCACATCTTAAATCTTATACTTCATAATTAAATACTAACAACCAAGGAAAACACAACTGCAATGCCTCACCCTCATATGTTTCCCCTGCTAAATTTGACACTTTAGAAAGAAATTTCCTCAACAATTAATAGTGTTTATTGGTTTTCTACCTTCCTCCTCATCATTCTCCACAAATTAGTCAGGAGCAATGCTGAGCACCACAGATATTGGGAGTAATAATGTTAAGAATCAAGATATGGGGCACTCAATTCAATTTGGAAGGACAAAGAATCACCTACATCTAATATCAAAAACAATAACAGTAATAACATCTGATAAGTCCAGGTGGTAATAAAAGCTAGGTGCTATGTTAAATTTTTTACATATATTAGCTTATATCATTTTCATACACAAAAAACTCTACCAGATATAAACTATTATTATGGCTAATTTATATATGAAGAAAATGAGGTTTAGAGAGGTTACACAATTTTCCCAAAGTTATCCAAACAGTAACAAGTTAAAATTCAACTCAGGTCTCCAACCTCCCAAGCTGGTGGGCTTATGCATGATTGTACCCAGCCTTCCATCAATCCACTTTCAACACAGTAAATTCATATACCTCTAGATAATGTGACATGTCTGGTTCTAGGGACTAATAACTCCTACAACAGACCACCGCCACCACCAAACACAACAATTTTTTAAGCAAGAAAGATGTTTATTTTCATTAAAGTAGAAAAAGTTCAGATGTACAGATTCCAGAGCCAATATGGCAGTTCTGGGATCCAAGCTTAGTCTATCTTATGCTTCTTAATCTTTAGAACTTACTTCCACTGTCAACATTGCCTCATGATCCAAGATGGTTGTTTAAAAGTTAGCATCTAGTTTGAGGTAAGTCAGAGGAAGAAAACAGAAAGGGAGAGGGACAAGGGAAAGAATTGACATATTTGTAAAAATAAATACTCTTCTAGAATCACCTACCACACATCTTGTACTCATATTTTATTCACCACCCATAACTCCAAGGAAGGTTGAAAAATACAGTCTGTTGGCTGGGCAGATTTTTATTAGTTAAGTAGAATGAGTAATTAACAACAACTAGCCATTCCTATCACTGAGAATGAGAGACAATTAGCAGTAAGGTTTTTCAATACCTTCTTAAGAAACTGTCTTGAAGCTGAATCCACTACATGAAAAGATGGCATCTTCAGATTAGAAAGAACATTTATTGACTAACAATTATGTAAATGTACAAAATCTCATAACTAGGATTCTACTGCCAGTTTAACAAATAAATAGTATTCCAATCATTTGTGATTTAAAGTTTGCTATTTTAATATGAAATACAAATTTGATACAATAAAGGACTAATCAGAAAAATCCTAAACTATTAGATGTCAGAGGTGTCTAATTTATTCAATTTTATTTGGCTCTATTCCCTGAAAAAATTGCATGAATTTATGGCAAACTCTGGTCAGATGTCCAGTGCCCCTAATTAACCCTTTCAACCTCATACTTTATATTTTCTTTGGTTGCTGTGTTCTTCATTAGCAAATACCTCTTAGAAGCAATACCTTCTCCTCTACCTTCCTTAGTTTAAATAAATCAGAAATATATTCTCTGGAGGTATATTTAATCAACCTCATAATCAAATAACCTTTTTTGTTTGATACTTTATTGAGAACAGAAACCACATCACCCCTGTCTCTGCTTCTTCATTGAAAAGTTTACTATGTTTTCTTCATTTCTTTCAGATAGCCACACATGTATTTTACTTCCTCTTTTATATTATCATAAATAACTGTCAGGCATAATAAAATGTTCTAAAATAAACATTTTATGTGACAATACGATACACAAACTTATAGAATGAAGTGGTAGAGTAGCAGATTTAGGTTATGGCTTTCTTATCCTTTAAATTTATCCCATATTGGAAAAGGCCATCTCAAAATAAGAGAAAATAAACATCATGAACAGTCAAGCAAAGGATAGATGACAACCAGCAGGGATACTAAGCAATGAAGGGTTCTATTGAGTGGACAGTCAATTGATTCCCTAACATTTTCCCACTAAAGTATTCTGTAGAAACTTAAAGGAAATTGAGTTGTACCACAACCCTCCAAATAATAGCTAATAAAACCTCATATTTTATTGGATATTAGCTTGGCTGGTGAAATTACACTTGGCCCTCTTGTGGGAGAGTGTGTGTAAAATATTTAATACTAATTAGACAGTAAATTTCAGATATAGCATTGACATAGGGAGGAGAAGCAAAGAGGATTATTAAATAGAGGTGATAATCACTCTGATTTTTATTGCTTTTAAGTGAACTTAAAACTTAATCATCTTTTCAAATGTCTCATTATTTACACTGATGACAAAGGATGAAATATTGAGAAAAAATGCCAAGAGCCCCAAAGAAAGCTAAGTAAATGACCTACTTGTCATTATTAACTATGCTAGATCTAGTTAATTGGCACTAGAAAACTAGGTAAAGGCCTATGAAAATATGCTAAATGACTTCCTTGTTCAAAACAATTGAATAAACTGACATTAAAAATATTAAATAATCCCAATAATTTTTAAAAATCATTTTCACACAAAACAATTTTTCTAATATTAATCTGATGAAGCTTTTAGTATTTTTTTTTTTGCTTTAAAAATATCGTCAAGTATATTATGGTAATCCTGAGAATAAAGTCTCAAACTTCAAGAATTTCACTGTTTTAGAACTATGGATACAAAGAATAAATGTTTAAAATCCATTTAGAATTAAAACTCCACAAAGTACAAAGCAGAATTTAAAAGAAGAGAACCCGGTCAAAGGTGTATGCTGTATCACAGATTCCTCTCGATCTCCCTGTTAGTAGTGTGTTACTTTAATAAGAAATGAGGCATTTTCCCATAATATAACCTGCATTTTCATGGGCAAGATTGAAGGATTGAGGCTAAAGAAAGCGCAGTTATGGCTTAGAACTCCTGAAAGCACCACTGGAAAAGAAAACAACTAGCTGAATTTAATTTATAAAGAGTTAGGAGAACATGACGCACAGGATGCTGACTCAATTCCATCTTCAAATTGGAAAATAGCAGTATTAACATAGTTATTAAGAGAAAAAGAGCTTCCTCATATTATTGCAAAGCACTGTAACAAATTGATATGTTTAATATTAAAATTATGCTTTGAGATTTTGGTGATATTTTATATTAATTGATTTCCAAAATGGCTTTATTTTTACAGCATCAGTTTGTTATAGAAGTCTCTGAAGTAATGTTTTGAAAGAATTGTGTTGCAATTACATGCACAATAAACCAGTAAAAACTCAGTCTAGACTTGCAGATGCTTGCATCATGTGTAGATGGCAATGAGTAGGGAAAGAATAGTAAGTGCTAAACTTAAGACATGATTCTTTGTGTGCCCTGCTTCATTTATGAAATTAATAAAGTAATTAATTAATCTCTCTAAATTTCATGAAATTGATATGGAAAATTAAGAGAATAATAGTAAAAAATAAAATTAAGGTAATAATATTTGCTGCTTCTTACATCTAAAAACAAAATGTGTAGAATATAGCAGCTACTCAAAAACAATCAGTTGTCTGCCCCTCTTTTCTTCTATTACTGTTCCACAGTGGAATTTCAACCCGAGATACTGAAGACAACCAAGTGATCTTTTTATTTTCCTTTTTTTTTTTTAGTTATAGATGGAAACAATACCTTTATTTATTTATTTATTTATTTTTATGTAGTAAAAGGATCAACCCCAGTGCCTCACATGTGCTAGGCAAGCACTCTCAACCACTAAGCAAGCTACAACCACAGCCCCAAAGTGATTTTTTTTTATCACAAGAAAATAATATATTGAGAAGCATGCAGTCAAGACAGCTATAAAAATAAACTATTTAATATTTCCTCTTTCCTAAGACACTATCAAATAATAGTAATGTTTTAGAATCATTTAAATGCACAGCATATCTCTGATGATGAGAAAAATACTGGGAAATGATGTACAGAAAAGAAAGCCAAAGCAGCTGACTTTGTGAGCAGAATCAGATGCAGGAAAGAGTCTGTACAGTTAAAGAGAGAATGTTAATTAAAGTTTTATATACTAAACTATTTATCAGCCTCAAACTTTCCTTCCTAATCAGAGTAAAGGGCATCAGCCATTAGAGGGGGGATGGGAAAGTTGTATTATAAAGGAATTCAATTAACCACCTAAGGGGAATGCAAGGGAGGAGTGTGAATGTTGGTACTGGGGGTAAACTCTTTTGCCTGCTGGCATTTAGGCCAGCCCCAAGAAAATGGCACTCATCTTAAAGCCAAACCTGCCATAGGACACATTTATAAAGTGACATAGAACTCCTGGCCTGCTTTTCTAATGGCTCACTTGAAAATACAGTTGGACAGTCAAATGTCACCATTTGCAGAGTGAAAAGCTAATTCCAGAGCAAAGTCACAATCTAAGAAACAGAGGGGGTATGAATTTGTTTACTCCAAGAAATGTAAAAAGACATGCATTCATAAACTAAGAATCAGTAGCTTTTAAAAAAGTAACAAGTAGATCATGAAAGTTCTTAGATAGACCTTTAAAATATGATTACTGGGGAAATGGAACTAGAAGAACTCAAGAGACAATACACAACTAAACCAGTGTCTAAGACCAACCATTCTCTGAGACAGTCTCCACTGAGCCTGAAAAGATCCACCACTCTGTTTCTGATTTGCCCAAGGGCTCAGATCTTCAAAGAGAAATAAGATTCCCCTAAAGTGCCTGCGATGAAGTCCAAAACTGGATATTATGAATGAGTTTGATTCCTGACCATCATATTCTCCAACTTTTCATCAATAGAATAGGAACTGAGTGGATCCCTCCACAAAGCCCCATAACTATTCAAGATTCTGTACAGAAAACAAGTGTACAAAGACAGTAGGACTCTGTACAGACACAACGGGACCAAGAAGACAACACAGTCTTACTAAGAGAAGTGAATCCTAATATGCAGAGGATGAACCTGGGAAGGAAGAACTGCTGCAGGTTACACATGCATTCTGAATGTATGGTGACGGCAGCCTGTTGCCCAACACTATAAATTCAATATGCTGGTAGTAAAAGTTGTCCATTTGAACACATAGCACAAACAGAACATTTAGATTCCTGGATTTGGCTCTAAAGAAATTCAACTCTTAAAACAAAAATATTATGCCAACAGAAACCCATGAATATCAGGGCACCAGTCCAGAAAACAAGCAAAAAATAATAGGAGAAGCAAGGGAAAGGGTGATTATGGAGTTGGAGATGCCAAAGTAGTGCTTCATTCATCTCATTTATGGAAAAAAGACTTTTATGCTTTACATAGATATAGTGTTATTAACAGAGTAGCAATATTCAATAGTGGCTGAGAGAATCTGCCCCTATTCTCCCCAAAATAAGTCTCTTGCCCCCAAATTCTGGTCTTTTTTCTCTGCAATCTCAAAGCAAAGTGATAGATCATATACTAATGATTGCACTTGTGGTTTATCACTTAAAAGCCATTATCTATGGGATATAACATTATGGTCTTGTTTGTTGAAACTCTAGCAAGATAGGTAGAGATTTTCAGTACCTTCTTTATTCTGTTACTCCTTGTACTTTTTAACATCTCTGTTTATACAATGATTTCCTTTTTATTTTTTCTTGTTTAAAGAAGGTATTATGGTGAAAAAGAGAAGAGTAATACCTGATATAAAACATTTGAGTGGGAAAGTCTAAAAAATAAGATCAAATAAATTTAAAACATAGATCCAAGGATTGTCAATTGTGTCAATAAATATAAATTCAAATATGAGAAAATGTAGTGGAAATCTTATCAAAGAAAAAATTGTGAAGAAATTTCCACAGGTGAAAAGAGTCCTGAGATATCATAGTTCTTTTAACCACAAGTGGTTGAAGTAAGATGAATTTTAATGAACACACTGAGAAATTTCAAAGCATCAAGAATAAAAAGAAGATTCTGAAAAATGGCAAATGAGAGGCAAAAACTACAGGTTACCACCAAAGAACAAAAATTAAACAGACATCTCATGTTTAAAATGGGGAGTAAAATTCTGAAAATGTAATATAATATTAATTTAGCAAATCTTACCTCAATTGTGTTTCAATTAATATTTATACTACTGTGTGAACAATAGGGAAACCTTTCTAAAAAATAAACCTAGTATCTCTAGAATACTCTAAGAAAGAGCCTAGCCTCAGGCATAGGACCACCCCTTTTGACCAGCAGACTACCATGGGAGGTCAAGTCCACTGGCCCAGATCCATCCACACTGGCCTCTGCAACCAAGACTCACAGCAGGCCGGTCCATCCCTCCCCCAGTGGGGCAGACACCAGCCACAGCCTAGCCTCTGGCACAGGACTGCCCCTTCCAACCAACAGATTACTGAGGGAGGTGAAGCCCAGTGGCCCAGATCCACCCACTCCAACTTGTGCAAGACCCAGATCCAGGACGCAGTAGCATTCATTGAGGGACACAGCAGGGTCTGGAAGACCAACATCAAGGTGAGGTACAGACAATCTGCACAGGTACTAGAAGAATATAGGGAAGATACTATAATATCCCAGATCCACACTGCAAGAAAGGAAGACACATAGACAACATGAAAAAGCAAGGGAGGAAAGTGCCCCCAGCAAACCAGGACACTATAATAACAGAACCCATGGACAGTGACGATGATAAAATGTCAGAGAAGGAATTCAGAAGGTTCATAATTAAAGTGATCTGTGAATTAAAGAATGACCTAAATGAGCAAATACAGGCAAAAATTGATCACTCCAACAAAGAGATAAGAAAGGAAATACAGGTAGCAAAAGATTACTTTGAGAGATAGAGACTCTGAGAACAAAAAAAAAAAAAAACAGTCAGAAATCCTTGAAATGAAGGTTACAATAAATCAAATAAAAAACTCAATAGAAAGCATAACCAACAGACAGATCACTTGGAAGAAAGAATGTCAGATAATAAAGACAAAGTGTACAATCTGGAAAATCAAGTTGATCACACAGTGAAGATAGTAAGAAACCATGAACAGAACATCCAAGAATTATGGGTCAGCATCAAAAGACCAAATCTAAGAGTTATTAAGATAGAGGAAGGCACAGAGTTTCAAACCAAAGGAATGCACAATCTTTTCAATGAGATAATATCAGAAAATTTCCCAAGCATGAAGAACAAATTGGAAAAACCAAATACAAGAGGCTTATGGGACACCAAGTGTACAAAATTACAACAGATCTACACCTACCATACAGAATAAGGATAGAATCTTAAAAGGCACAAAAGAGAGGAATCAGATCACATATATAGAGAGATCTCAGCAGATTCCCTATTGTTCACACAGTAGTATCAAGAGTAATTAAAACACAAATGAGGTAGGCATTTTCTAAATTAATGTTATATTACATTTTCAGAATTTTTCTGCCCATTTTAAACATAAGATGTCTATTTAAATTTTGTTCTTTGGTGTTGACCTGTAGTTTTTGCCTCTCATTTGCCATTTTTCAGAATCTTCTTTTTATTCTTGATGCTTTGAAATTTTTCAGCAGATTTTTTAACCCAGACCCACAAAGCCAAGAGATTGTGGAAAGACATATACCAAACTCTGAAAGAAAATAGATGCCAACCAAAAATCTTATATCCAGTAAAACTAAGCTTTAGATTTGATGATGAAACAAAAACTTTCCATGATAAAAGTTAAAAGAATTTACAACTAGAAAGCCTGCACTACAGAACATCCTCAGCAAAATATTACAAGAAGAGCAAATGAAAAACAATGATGAAAATCAGCAGAGGAAGGGATTACACTAAAGGAAAATCTAATCAGAGGAGAAAACAACTCATATTAAATACCAAAAATAAACAAAAATGGCTGGGATATGAACTATGTCCCAATAATAACCTTGAATGTTAATGGCCTAAACTCACCAATCAAAAGACATAGATGGCAGATCGGATCAATCAAAAAAAAAAAAAGACCCAACAATATGCTGCCTCCAAGAGACTCATCTCATAGGAAAAGACATCCACAGACTGAAGGTGAAGGGTTAGGAAAAATCATACCACTCACATGGACTATGGAAATAAGCAGGGTTTTCCATCCTCATAGCAAATAAAGTACACTTCAAATTAAAGTCAATCAAAAAGGATAAAGAAGGACACTAAGTATTGTTCAAGGGAACCATACACCAACAAGACTTAACAATTATAAATGTATGCCCCAAACAAAGGAGCATCCACAAACTCTTCTCAAGTTCAGGAGTCAAATAGACCACAGCACAATAATTTTGGGTGAATTTAACACACCTGTTTCATCACTAGATAGATCTTCCAAACAAAAGTTGAACAAAGAAACTATAGAACTCAATAATACAATCAATAACTTAGACTTAACTCACATATATAGAATATTTCATCCTTCAACGAGAGAATACATTTTCTTCTCGGCAGCATATGGATCCTTCTCTAAAGTGGACCATATACTATGCCACAAAGAAACACTTAGCAAATATTAAAAAAGTAGAGATACTACCCTGCATTCTATCAGATCATAATGGAATGAAATTAGAAATCAATGATATAATAAGAAATAAAATCCACTCCAACACCTGGAGACTAAATAATAAGCTACGGAATGAACAATGGGTTGCAGAAAACATCAAAGAGGATATTAAAAAATAATTGGAGGTGAATGAGAACACAGATACAATGTATAGAAATCTCTGGAACACTATGAAAGCAGTTCTAAGAGGAAAGTTCATTGCATGGAGTTCATTCCTTAAAAGAAGAAAAAGTCAACATATAAATGACTCAACATTATATCTCAAAGCCCTAGAAAAAGAAGAACAAATCAACACCAAAAGCAGCAGGAGATAGGAAATAATTAAAATCAGAGCTGAAAATCAATAAAATTGAAACAAAAGAAACACTTGAAAAAATTGACAGAACAAAAAGTTGGTTCTTTTAAAAAATAAATAAAATTGACAGACCCTTAGCCATGCTAACGAAGAGAAGAAGAGAGAAAATTCAAATCATTAACATACATGATGAAAAAGGAAATATCAAAATAGACACTACAGAAAATAATTAGAAATTATTTTGAAAACTTGTACTCCAATAAAATAGAAAATATAGAAGGCATCTACAAATTTCTAGAGTCATATAATTTGCCCAAATTGAATCAGGATGATATACACAATTTAATCAGATCAATCTCAAGTGACGAAATAGAAGATGCCATGAACTCTAGATAGGGCAGAGGGATTGGAGGGGAAGGAAGGGGCATGGGGTAATTAATGATGGTAGAATGTGATAATCATTAATATCCAATGTGCATGTATGAAGACACGAATGGTGTGAATATACTACGTATACAACCAGAGATTTGAAAAATTGTGCTGTATATATGGAATAAGAATTGTAATGCATTCTGCTGTCATATATAAATTTTAAAAATTACATAAAAATGTCTACCAACCACGAAAGCCCCAGGATACACAGTTGAGTTCTATAAGACCTTTAAAGAAGAAATAATACCAATACTCTTCAATTTATTTCAGGAAGTAGAAAAAGAGGCAGCACTTCCAAACTTATCCTATGAGGCCAATATCACCCTGATTCCAAAACCAGGCAAAGACACATGAAAAAAAGAAAACTTCAGACCAATATCTCTAATTAACATAGATGCAAAACTTCTCAATAAAATTCTGGCAAATCAAATAAAAAATATTAAAAAGATCTTGCACCATGATCAAGTGGAATTTATCCCAGGAATGCAAGGTTTGTTCAACATATGTAAATCAATAAATGTAAGTCATCACATCAATAGACATAAAGAATCATATGATCATTTCAATAGAAGCAGAAAAGCATTTGACAAAATATAGCACTGCTTTATGTTCAAAACACTAGAAAAATTAGGAATAACAGAAATATATCTCAACATTAAAAAGACTATCTGTGCTAAGCCCCAGGCAAACATCATTCTAAATGGAGAAAAACTGAAGGCATTCCCTCTAAAAACTGGAAGAAGACAGGGATGCCCTCTTTTGCCACTTCTATTTAACATAGTTGTTGAAACACTGGCCAGAGCAATTAGGCAGATGAAAGACATTAAAGGAATACACATAGGAAAAGAAGAACTCAAATTGGCATCATTTACTGATGATATGACTCAATACCTAGAAGACCCTAAAAGTTCTACCAGAAAACTTCTAGAACTAGTAAATGAATTCAGCAAAGTAGCAGGACATAAAATCAACACCCATAAATCAAAGGCATTTCTGTATATCAGTGATAAATCCTCAGAAATGGAAATGAGGAAAAGTACCCCATTTACAATAGCCTCAAAAAAATACTAAAGAATCAACTTAACAAAATAGGTGAAAGATCTATATAATGAAAATTACAGAACTTTAAAGAAAGTAGTAAAAGAAGACCTTAGAAGATGGAGAGATCTACCTTGCTCTTGGGTAGGCAGAATTAATATCATCAAAATGATCATACTTCCAAAAGCACTATATAGATTTAATGCAATTTCAATCAAAATCCCAATGACATTCCTTATAGAAACAGAAAAACCAATCATGAAATTCATGTGGAAAAATAAGAGACCCAGAATAGCTAAAGCAATCCTTAGCAGGAAGGGTGAAGGCAGGTGGCATCACTATACCAGACCTTAAACTCTACTCAGAGCAATAGTAACAAAAACAGCATTGTATTGGCACCAAAACAGACTGGTAGACCAATGGTACAGAATAGAGGACCCAGAGACCAACCCACAGAATTACAATTGTCTTATATTAGACAAAGGCACCAAAAACATGTGTTGGAGAAAAGATAGCCTCTTCAACAAAAGGTGCTGGGAAAATTGTAGATCCATGTGCAACAAAATAAAAGTGCACCCCTATTTCTCCCCATTCACAAAACTCAATTCAAAATGAATCAAGGACTTAGGAATAAAACCAGAGACCCTGCATCTAATAGAAGAAAAAGTAGGCCCTAATCTCCATCATGTGGGATTAGGCCCCCAACTTTCTTACTAAGATTCCTGTGGCACAAGAATTAAAATCAAGAATCAATAAATGGGATGGACTCAAACTAAAAAGTTTCTTCTCTGCAAAAGAAACAATCTGTGAGGTGAACAGAGAGCCTACATCTTAGGAGCAAATCTTTACCCCTTACACTAATTAGAGGGTATATAATTCTTTATATACCTTTGAGATTATAGCACTAATCTTGAAGGTATATGAAGAACTCAAAAAGCTAAGCACCAAAAAGAAGAAATAACCCAATCAATAAATGGGCCAAGGACCTGAACAGACACTTCTCAGAAGAAGATATACAATTAATCAACAAATATATGAAAAAAAATGTTCATCATTACTAGCAATTAGAGAAATGCAAATCAAAACTACTCTAAGATATCATCTCACTCCAGTAAGAATGGCAGCTACTATGAAGACAAACAACAATGAGTGTTGGCAAGGATGTGGGAGAAAAGGTACACTCATACACTGCTGGTGGAACTGCAAATTGGTGCAGCCAATATGGAAAACAGTATGGAGATTCCTTGGAAAATTGGGAATGGAATCACCATTTGACCCATCTATCTCTCTCCTTGGTCTATACCCAAAGGATTTTAAAATAGCATACTACAGGGACACAGCCACATCAATGTTTATAGCAGCACAATTCACAATAGCTAAACTGTGGAGCCAACCTAGATGCCCTTCAGTGGATGAATGGATTAAAAAATGTGGCATATGTACACATGGAATATTACTCAGCAATAAAAGAGAATAAAATTATAGCATTGGCAGTTAAAAGGACAGAGTTAGATAAGATAATGCTAAGTTGCTGAGAGCCATTAGCCAAGTAGGTATGACATTGGAAGTAGAAGTCAGCAGAATCAGATGACAGAAAGCCTTATAGCCTATTACAGAACTTGAGCAATTCACTCTGAGTGTATTAAGGGCCACTTCTAATAACATAATTGTATGTAATTAAAAGAATCAATCTGGATGTCTTCTTCCAGCATGGATGTGCAAAAAAAGCTAGGAAATTGTCTTCCCCTGTTTATAATGAGAAAAAGCTGAACAAAACGAAAATCTGTAACTTCCCATGGGCCCGTCAGGAAGCTAAACTGCCACTCTGAATCTAGAAAAACAAGTGAATCCAGAGATTCTAAGCTGAGATCTTTCTTGGAGCAGAAACTCTTAAGCCGTAAGCTGAAGACAAGATGGTTTTAATAGGCTTATCTTCACACTAGGCACAGCTGAACGAAGAATCAGTGACCTTGAAGATATTTAATAGAAACTTCCCAAAGTGAAATACAAAATGGAAAAAAAAGAAGAAAAAGAAAAAATAAATAAATCCAAGAACTTTGATATCATTTCAAAATGTGGGATATATCTAATTTTAAAAACCATTTTTGCTGTAGTGCTAAGACTACATTGGATACGGATACAAAGTAGGAAAAAATCGTAGGAGTTGTTTTCAATTTCAAGAGGTACAGAACAGAAAGTATGGTTATTTGAGCCAGGATTGTGATGATAGAGCTGGTGAAAAGTGGTCAGGTTCTGGAGATATTTAAAATCCTGTTAGACCTCCCTGTCGCATAACAATTAGTTTATTTTCATTTTATGAGTTAGAATTCACATGCTTAATTGAAAAAAATCCTTAAAAACAAAGAGTACTTTCTAGTGGACAAAACTATCCTGGAGTTTGTAACATACAAATAGGATTTTTAGTGCCATGATTGGTCAACTTTTAGTTACATAGTTTTCATGGCTAATATTGATTCTTTTGGAAACTACCAGGGAATGCATTACTATTTGGAACAAAGGCTACACATATATGTCTATACACAGTTTTATAGCCAAAAAAAAAAGTTAGATTCTATTGACATTGGAGCATTCTGCACTTTGAACTAAGTCAGTTGTGTGGAACCATGATTGCCACAAATTTCTAAAGAGGAATCATTCTGATTGTTTTGCTCCATTAGTGACTCCAGAGCATTTATTCAGAAGAAAGTTACAGAAAACCATGTAATAGCTTGTTTCCTTTGCACATAGACACTGCCAATAGCAGCATTCATTATCTGTGAATTCATTAACATAAAAATGTTAAATATGCTAATCATATTAGATAGCAATTCTGCTAGACTTATTATTAATGATGGAGTAATACATACTGTTGTCACATTAGTGTAAGGCAAGGTAATATGCAGTCACCTCTTAGAATAACAACATTGCCTTCTCTTTTCATAACTCTTCTCATTCATGGCTCCTAAGCAGTTTTGCAAATATTAATTAGGACCTACATTATCTCTGTGAGACTAGAAACTGCCATAGCCATCATGTGAGGCTAGACATGAAACCATGTTATCGGAAGCACAAAAGCAGTGCTAGGATTAAAGCTTATGAAAACTTAACTTCAAACCCAAACTTCTAACCAATACAAAGAATACCTGTTTTGTTATCCTTCATTCATACATTGGTCCCAAATTTTGATATTCTGCAGCAGATATCCATGTTTGTGTGAAAACTGTACACACAGATTGCAAAAGTTTTCAAATTGAAGTATACTTACATATCTACCACATTTTCAAAAACTAAAAAATTTTAGTAAGTCATCTTTACTAATATCAGTTAATATGATCTTTCAAAGCAATATTGAGAAGGCAATCAGGCTTCCAGAATGTTATTCACAACCCCCAAGATTACGCGGCACTTTAGTTACAGAGTCTGGAATCGAACTTCTGATCCTCTAACTTTCCATCGGATGTGCTCTACTGAGCCGTGCTGCAATGCCCTAAAACAGAGCATGCTAAGAATTTAAATTTATTTTAGAAGGTCAACTTTGTGGGAAGATTGCTGTTCTTTCTCACCATTAAAAAAAATTTGTAAAAAAATAAAAAGCTGTGTTCAGAAAAGCCATCTTATAACTTATCCTCCATACTTGAAAGCAAAACTAAGAAAGTTTCAATGTGGTTATCTGATCACATTGAGGAAGCTTCCGATTTTCTCACAAATCATGTTCTCTTTCATTAAGCATCCTGTTAAACACCTAAAAGCATATACTTCTATTTCTTTCTCAATTTTTATTACTTCAAGTATCAAATGTTGACATTATTAAGTATCAACATTTGATCTAAGATCATTTTGATTATTGATAAACATTAGCATAATCATTCAGCTTTATTAGGTACAATACTACCTTGTCAGTCACACTTTTAAAAGTGGATTTCTGCATAAATTGGAAAAATCACTCTTAGCTTTAGGGTTTTTTGCCATTTATTCTAAGCCCTCTAAGCAGTTTTGCACAGACAGAATGAGCAACTGTCCAACCATAGAGAGACACCAAAGTGTCTTTTAACTGCATTTTTTTCATGTCAAAGGGTGAAACTGATCACCTCCCCTATATGTTAAAGGGAACAGAGCCACACTTCAAAGAGAATGTAGAGTAAGTGCTGATCTCTACATTTTCAACATTAAATTACCATCAGTATTGAGCTCCTAAACAGACCACCAAATACAGCAAAACTTCAGTATTTTCTGGCTTGTAATATTGATATTGATGTTTATTTTTTAGCCAAAGCCTACTTGAGAAAAAAATTATTAATGATATGTAGATTGAGGTTTTCTGTATTATATCATCCTAGTGCTAGTTTTTAAGAATAAATGAGATAAGAAAGGGAAAACTTTATTACTTTGAAGTGATTTTGTAATACAAAGTGAGATCTTTCACTATGCTTTTAAGAGCTATTGAATAATCCCTGAGTTACTGAATAAAAAATAAAAGATATTCACTGCTTTTAAAATATGAATACATTTTAATGTAAATGTCATAATTATCTGAATATGAATATGCTCTTTTTAAAGAGGTCACATAGTTTAGGATGTTTGTTACATTGCTTACTTGGTTAATATTTTTGTGTCACTATTGAACTTCAAAAACTTTTGAATAGACAATGAAATTCCAAAACATACTAGAAAATAGAGGTATTATCTCTTTCATAATAATAATAGAAAAGACAGGTAGTATCTCTTTCATACTCTTCCATTAGAATTTGATAAAATTATTGAAATTTCCTTAAAAATCATGAAGATAGAAAAGTTGTTATATTGTTTATGAAGTTATTTTTCTCTTTTATGTATTTTAAGGGAACTTGTTATTCCACCTGAAAAAAATTAAAACATTTAAGTATGCTAACTTCTGGATAGCAATTTGGGCACATGTAAAAATGTAGAATCATTATTACTACATCTGTAGAATCATGAATACTAAAAAGGTAAAATATTCTGAAGTAGATTTTGACTGAGATTCCATTTTAACACATCAGAGTATAGCAAGAATTATTTTGCATGTAAAATATTGGAACAAATGTTAATAGTTGTTCCCTTTTCCCTTGATAATAGAATATTCAGCAGGATTGTTGTTCTGTATGCTTTCTCTTAGTAATAATTCATATTGTCTATTTGCATTTTGAAAATGTTAACCCAAGGCAATTATAATACTTTATTTTGATATACTTGGTTGATAATGACTTATTTATTCCTGCAATAACAAGGCAAAGTGGGCATTTGTTTCTGGTCAATTCTGATTTACTAATGTCATCAGTGAGAAGTAGCTTGATCTATTTCCCATCTTACTAAAGTGTTCATCTATTTCCTGTTTCTCATCAAGATATCTAGATATACATCAAAGAGAGGTTGTTAAAGATACATTTTGCATCAAGTGGTAGCTATATCTGGTGAGCCAAAAAAATAATACCCACTAATAATTAAAGTGTTTAATTTATAAAGAGGCTCTATCAATCTGTGTTTAATTTATTTAATCAGTTTCTGCCAAAGCCCAACAAGGAAAAAGAATATTGGAAATATGTTTTCTAAATATGTCCAACTTTTTACCTCAATATATTCATCCATAGACCAGAAGACTGACTTATCTCTTAAAATGATAATACAAAATAAACTAAGCAATTAAAAGAAAGTCTTCTACCTGTTTCAGTTTTTCATCTCTACTTTGGCCAGTCTTATGATGGAAAGAATAATTATCTTGCTTTCTCCTTCCTCAAGGAAATGTTAAAATCTTCCCTCACTTTAACAATAACATCAGTCATCTACTATTTGGAAGATTATTCATCTGAGTACATAATATGTGTTTTTGTTTGTTTCATATAACTTGATTTTATCATGACATTAGAATTGGAAATATTTTCCTATTTCATAAAGTATTAGAATCCTTATCCCAAGGCTATTGCTGAAACCCCACAGAGACCAAATGCATGATTTGTATCATCTGCATTAAATGTTCCTCTACTATCCCGTCCTTTACATAGTGCAAGCTTCACTGACACAAAGTGGATTTTCAAGGCACATTCTCCACAAGCTGGTTGAGAGGACCTAGTCACTCTACATACATACAAACACTGAAATATTAGGGATCTAACCAGTGAAGCAAAACTTATTATCTATTCCTTTCTAGCATGTGTTTGTAAATTATTTCTATTTAAATAAATAATGCTTCTTGATCAGACACCAGAATATCCCCCCTCTTCCCTGTCTGTCTTCAATTCAGAGTTTCTTGTTGTTGGTGTGAGCTCTTGAAGCTAAGACATCTCAGGTAGTTTCCTTCTAAGAAAGATTTAATAGCATTTGTTCTTACTGTGAGCTTTTCCTCAACTTCTGATAAATTAAATGTCAGAAGTATAATATCTCAGCCTTGAATACTATTAATATTTTAGGCGAGATACTTTATGGGCTTTGGGTTATCTGGGGGCAGGTGGAGTGTTCTATTTTGTGTAAGATATTCGGCATCATCCATGGTCTCAACCAACTGGATGCCAGTATTGTCACCTCCTTACCATAACAACCAAAATTTCTCCTGTCATTTCCAGATGTTCTAGGAGTCAGGCAAAGGGGGTGGAATGCAAACTATACCTGGTTAAAGACCACTTTGATAAAGCTTTTAACTGATTTTTCATTCAGTCCTATTATTTCTTCTTCCCTTTGTTCTTCTCCTTCTGTTTGACTTTAGCCTAAAACAGGAAAAAACCCAAAATCTTAGATTAAAAGATTTTTTAGTTAGGTTAGGAAAACTTTCTTTCTTCTCTATACCAGCCCTACTTTGTCTTTTTTGAGAATAATAATAAATATTTTTTAATCAGAACTAATTTTCAAATGATGATAATTATTAAATGCTTATAGATGTGCAGACATCTTAGCTAAGAAATTGTAATTCTTTAAATACATCCTAAGAAAATAAATAGGTGCAGAGATGTATAAGGAATCATTATAGATTTCCACAGGAAAAAGTTGGAAACAGAAAAATTCTCCCAACAATAGGGAAGGGGCTAGATAAACTATTTTCTAAAGACATTAGGAAATGCTCTGCAGAGTTGTTGGTTTAAAAAAATTATTAAAGAGTAACACTTATGGGCACTGAATATAATAAGAATATTTTTGATACAACACAAAAAATAATGTGTATTTTATAGTACCATTTGATAAATATAAAATATACTTTGATTAAAAATGATGTCTTGGGGATATATATTTAATTTTTGTTATTTTTCTTTTGAATGTCCTCTTTTACATTTTAGGCATATGTTGCTTATTCATTTTCAGCTATTAAATTAACAATTAAAAATTATTCCTGGATATATGACTATGGTTTTTCTCCTAACTCTCAAAACTGTACTAAAATGGATAAATTTTACAGTATGTCAGCTTTTTATAGGCAATTATAAATCCTGTGTGCACCATACCAATCCAGGTATTATTTCTGCACCGAAGGCTTCTTAAATTAGCAAGAAAAATTATATTTATATTGATGCTGTTTTCTGCCAAACTTGGTATTTAAAATTTTACTGCCAGAAAAAAAAAAGCTATCTATTCTTCACTATAAAGCCTTTAAATTGAATTTTAAGAGCATTCACAGCTCTTAAAATATAATATTTTACTTTTAACTGAATTTCCAAAATCTTTACTTTGGCTCTATGAATTGAGTGGGAAAATAAAGTTCATTGTTGAAGTTGGCTGATTGTCTATTGAAGCATCTAATGATACTGATATAAAACTGGCATCATCTAACTATGTCTGAAGTTATTCCGTTAACAGAACCAAAGTTTTATTTCGTTCTCAAATATGCACAAGAAAACTTAGATTTAAAAATAAGCAAAACTAATTTAGAAGACCCATTCAATCTAAGTAAAAGTCATGCTTCAAAGATTGATGTGTAAATATGCTTTCTGCTGCCACTTGAGTTAAATCCTCACATTAGGTATCATATTCTAAAAAGAACCACTAACTCTGGAAACAGATGCTGATGCTCTCCAGCAGGTATTGATCTTCTGGTTTTCATGTGGTCAGTGATATCACCATAGGCCCATACCTGAGGTAGTGAATTTCCACAACCATTTTGGAAAGTTACACAGGCATTATTAATGGAAATCCAGTATTTAATTTTATTCTTAAATCTATACTTTTATTTAAGTCAGTTTTTTAGAAATATGAGGGGGTTTTTTTGCAAAATTAAAATGCAGTGCAGAACAATAAAATAAAAGGCTGAAAATCATAAAATAAATGATAAACTCATCCTCAGGAGGATGTCAGCAGAAGTGGGATTAGGTTGAGATGAATTAGACATTCTCCTAGGTATAAAATTTAGGAAAATCCCAAAAAGGCAATGATGAAAATAAATAATATTTAAATGCAACAACTTTTTTTTGCACCAGTTATTGAAGCCAAGGGTTCTTAACCACTAAGCCACATCCCCAGCCATTTTTATGTTTTGAGACAGAAGTTTTTTAGGGCCTTGTTAAATTGCTGAGGCTGGATTTGAACTTGCAATCATCCTTCCTCAGCCTTCTGAACCACTAGGATTACAGATGTGCACCAACACACCTGGTTAAAAGCAATAACTTTTAAAAATCAAAATCAATACAAAAATTCATGATGAACAAACTACAAATTTTTAAGATGGAGATTAGCTGTTGTTTTTTTTTTTTTTGGAACCCTTTATAATTAAGCAATGGGAACAATTATTTCTAGTTAACCCATGATATCCCCAGGCATACCCTGGTTAGTGAATTTTTAAGGGTTGATGGTTGCAAGCAAACAGATTGGGCAATATGGAGATTTGCATATAGTCTTCTTTTTTTAATTACAGAGCTTATATACTAAGGGTACTCAAGATCATAATTTTCAGAAATTCTAAAATATTTTTTATATTTTCATACTTGTAGGGTTCTACTGCAATCAACTTGGTTGTTTTTACTAAAAATAAGTTATTTTTAAGTGGTATGCATATATACACAATTCTGGAATACGAAATGAATATGAAAATATTTATGCTATAGACAAAAACAACAGCTCCTCATCCCATGGTTCCTAAGGAATGTGAAAAAGAACAATTACAGATGTGAAACTGTTCCATTTAGTAAGGAAATGAAGTGCTATTTTCAATGAACATTTCTTATAGTAAAATTGTATTCGTGAAGTACTGCCCTCAAAACTGCCACTTAATTATATCTGAAATCTAATCAGGTCAGTTATTTAAGGAAAGAGACTATAGGATTCCATTAAACACTAAGCCAAGAAACAATTGAATTCTGGAGTTTATTTATTCTCCTATCTGAAAGGAAGTTATCTAGAAATATTACTTCAATTAGAGTTCTTTGTATTAGCTTTTCTCATCCTTTCAATTTTAAAATAAATATTTTTATATCTGAATAATTTAAAGAATTTTTCCCTAAGGCTGAATAACTGCTACTTCCCAGGGCCTATTTTTCTTGGGTTAAAATTTTTGTTAGGTCCATTATGAGTAAAATATCAATAAGGAGATAAGAGCTAGCATAAAGCCATCACAGTCCAGGGACTGCACAGATTAGATGCAAATTGACTCAGGGAAAGGAGACAAGCAGGCCTCCCAATCTTCTCATGTTATCTCTCCTCCACCACCCCTCTAAGAAACACCTTCCAAATAACCTCAAATAATCACTAAGTTGTAGGCAAGGGTTGTCTTTAAGGAAGTCAATGAAACTCCTCCTTCCATTGTTGTGATTCTTGAGCCGCACATGATTAGACCATGTAGAAAGAACACTTCAAACTTGTTAAAAAAAAAAAAAAAAAAAAAAAAAAAAACAGTACCCTTCAAATCTCGTCCCATCAGTTCTGTGGCAGTTCAATCAATATTAGATAGCATCAAAAATCTATTTCCTGTCCCTGACAAGAAAAGGAGGTCCATAACATTATCAGTCCTGAATGGCAAATGCAAACTGTGTACTATCTCAAGTTGCCAACTATGTTTTGTTTTTTTTTTTTTTTCCCACACACACACATTATTGGACCGATGGTCAAAGCCAGATTCTTATAATTAAATAAACTTTAATTTTTAATTATGATTGAAAGATTGTGAAAAGGCAAGCCACCAAATCACCTCACTGGAACACTCATATTGTTTTTTTGCTAGATATTTTATTCATGTTAACCAAATACAGTTACAGCCTTTTAGAAGTACTTTCCTATCAATGACCATCTAAAACAAAACAGGGGAAAAAAAGAAAAAAAAAAAAAAGAGGTTACTAGTAAAATTCTGAGAATGAGAATAAAGCATGCACAAAATTGTCAAATGTAGTTTGTCGGGGGAAAAAAATGAAATCTCTATAGCTTTCCATTTCCTTTGAAGAAAAATAATTAAAATATAAGAAATCTGTCACTTTCTTTTACTGATATATCTGAAGCATAAATACCAAAAACTCATGTGCTACTTCAAGATTTCTGCTGGTAATCCATGTTCAACTTTAATAACATTTACTCTTTTTTCTGAAATAAAAAGTATTGTGGATGATTTTGGAAAAAGAAAAAAAAATAAAGACTAGCTAATACTTAGAACTTAATAGGTGCCAGGCAATGTAGTAAGTGGTTTTGTGGTTGGGATCTGACATGCCCCCCAAAGACATATGCTTAAGGCTGGTGCTATTGGGAGGTGGTAGAAACTTTAGGGCCCTAGTTGGAGGAAGTAAGTCGCTGTTGAAAAGTGTATCCCCAGCCCCTTTCTTCCCTACTTCCTGACAGCCATGAGGTATGTGGCTTTCCTCTGCCACACCTTTCTACCATGATGTTCTGCCTCATACAGGCCCAGAAACAAGAAAGGAGCCAAGCAACCATGAACTAAACCCTCTGAAATCATAAGTGAAAATGAATCTTTCCTCCTTTAAGTTAATTTGCTCAGATATTTTGTCACAGCAACAGAAAACCCACTAACACAGTGTGTTAACTTATTTAATATTTAAAATAAGCCTCCATGGTTGACACTATTATAATCACCATTTTGAGGATGCAGAAACTGACATAGGGATTCAAATCCATATAACCAGGTTTCAGGATCCATGTGGTAAGGAAAAAAAAATTAACCACAATTCTTCTCCTCAGAGAATAGATTTTATTAGTCTCACCTATTTATCCTTCCCAGTGAATTTTCAAGTCAATTTACAGTGTTTCAAAAAATAACAAAATAGAATGTCAATTTTATTGAGAAAATTATGCAAAAAAACAATTTTTATTCACTTCATGGAATAATACACACTTGTAATCTACTTTTGTAATAAAAAAGTACTAGAATTGAAATTTGCATTCTAAACTTAAATATATAAGAAATATGTAGATTTATATATTGCTTCAGGGTTCCCAAATCCTACTAAAAACAGGGGGAAAAAAAAGAACCATAAATTAAAAGTAACTACATCTTTGTTTAAAAACTTTCTCCTATAAACATTTACTCATTTCTAAGTTCACACTCCATAAGTCTTTTCCTCACATTCCTCACATCCTTGTCTCTCTTTCCTTTTCCCTTTTCTTCCCAAACTGGAGATTTTTCAGGGAGAAGTTTTTACAGCCTCCTTCTCAAGGAACTGAAAGAAGTACCCAAGGCCACATTCTGTGCCCTTCCTCACCACAGTCCCCATCTCTGAGCCTGTGTCTCTGCCCTAAATGTTTGGAATAATATTGTTCTAGTCTCTGATGCACTGACATGTTCCCTGAAGAGTTCAGCCATCTCCAATGACAATGCTCTGCCTCAGTAGTAATGGCATCCACTGAAATTTTGAATCTAGTCCTTTCCTGTTTGGAGGGCCACTTTTCAACCACTTCTACAGAGATTTCTTTGCATCAACATTTTTCACCCCAATTCCGACAATTAACTGTGAAAATTAATTTATTTTATGAATAAATGAATCATTTATGAATAAATTACTTATTTTATGAATGTGGGAATTTTTCATTTTGTCTTTATTATTTCTCTTATGTTGCTTACAAGACGATAATTCTATTTGATACTAATGGTATAACTAAATACCCACTTTCTCCTTTTTTCTTTTTTACTCATTTGATTAGTCTTTCCTTTAACTTTTAAATATTCCATATCCTTTGGTTTAGATATGATCAGCATATATAAACACTGATTGTGGAGTCTGACTGATCAAATCTGAAACTTTTTAAAACATTTTTGATGGAATTTTAGTCCATTCACATTTACTATCAATGCTGCATTCACATTTATTACCAGTGCCAGAACTATATTGCCATCTTGTCTTTTGCTTTATGTTTAAATGTTTACTTGGGTTTTCGGTTCTTTTTAATTGAGTTCCTTTTCATTTATTTGAAAATTGTGTGCATTTATTTGAAATAATAATCACTTTCTACTTTTAAAGATTTTACTTGAATTAATTTATTTTGCTAATTATCAGTGTTAATATAATTTCACATTAATTTGCATCTCTATTATAGAAGAAAATTAGCTTTCTTATATTTCAAATTACTTCCTGATTTTCCACCAGAATTAACATTATAAAGGGTATTGAATGTTATTTAATGTTCTAACAATTAAAATAGGAAAATATAATAAATAAAAATTTTAGATGTTAATAAAACAGTGATAAATATAGAACAACAATTGAGCCAAAATTATGATGTTACAGAGTTAGAATATAGAAGGATACAAACTGAGAATGCTTGTCATGAGGCCAGTGGAATCATGGTAAAACAGAGCTAAATTCACATCCTCTTTATGAAAAATCAACACTAAATTTCTTTTCTTTTTTGGAGGGTACTGGGTATTGAACTCAGGGGTACTCCACCCTTGAGCCACATCCCCAGACCTATTTTGTATTTTATTTAGAAACAGGGTCTCACTGAGTTGCTTAGCACCTCACCATTGCTGAGGCTGGCTTTGAACTTGCAATCCTCCTGCCTTAGCCTCCCCAGCTACTGGGATTACAGGTGTGTGCCACTATGCCTGCTCAACACTAAATTTCTAAAACTGAAAAAAAATAACAGAAGTTGAAGTAACAATATAAGAGCACTATTCAGATGTGGATGCCAATACCAAGGGGGGGAAAAACAGCTTAAAAACAAAAAAGAATGAGCCATGGGGAAATTGAAAGAACTTCTATATTTTATGACAGAATCTTATAGGACCACTTCACCCCCTAAATAATGTGCATAAGTGACATTATTTTAAAAATAAAAATTAAATTAAAAATGAACAAATTACATTAGCTTTTATAGCACAAAGACACCAAATGGTACTGCCTTTACTATATGATCTTTCAGAGAATTTACTTCATTATTAACTATCTGAGATAACTGTTTTCAAAAATTTCTTTCTGCTTTTCTGTAATAAATTACTTTAAAAATATTCTTTATCTCCATCTGGAGTAATATGTTCACCTTTTTTAAAAATGTTGACCAAGCATCATAAGAATCACATTGCTATTAATTTGTTTCACTTTGTGCTTATTGAGAACTCGTGAGCATAAGTCTCTCCAAGCCTGCAATAAAACTAGAGGTGGGTTTTCTTATTTTTCCTCACTTTATATGAAATTAAAGTTATGGAATTCTTTATTGTTATGGAATTCTTTCAATAAATATTAAACCATAAATTTGCAAGAATACACACATCATTATTTCAACAATTACAGGTTTAGGAGAGGCAAGAACATAGTCTTTGGGAATTCCCAGCATTGGAAACTGATTTTCATACCATTTTCTCTCTAGTGAAGCCACCAGATTTGAAGACAACATTCTTCTGGTTTGGTTCAGTTTCTGTGCTTTGTGTAGTATCAGATATACTTGTGATTGACTGTTGCCTTTTCTCATGCTGTGACCTACCTTGTTAGAAACAAACCTCCATCTGCTGCTGACTTTCATTTGTGGTATCCAGTGTGAAAAATTCAGAGCTCACTGATAGCACTTTGATGTTGTATATCCACATTTTTAAAAGAAAGCAGTTTCTAAAACTGGTCTCCAGATTCATTTTTGTTGTGTCATACCTGCCTTCTATATCTTTTTCTAAGTAGATATAGTAAAGAACAGCTGCTAATTAATCTCCATAAATGTCTGTGTTAGCTCAGGTTGTTATAACAAAAATACCAGTGACTGAGTGGTTTAAACAACAAGCATTTAATTCTTACTATTTCGGAAGAAATTTAAGATCAATGTCTGGTGAGAACCTACTCCATACTCTTTTCCTTTGATTAAAAAATATTTGAGTCTCCACCAACAAAATTATTTAATTGTATACTGTGGTCCAATAATTGCTATTAATATATTATAGAGTAAAAATTAATATATGAAACTGAGAGTAATCCCCCATTCCTCTCCTGGCTTTTCAGTGACCAGGATTCTTACATTTGGGTTCAGCCACTGGGTTCACTGTTTCATACAAAGTCTGAATAAGAGATGAGATGAAATAATTTATATATGTGCTACCTTGCCATAGGCCCAAATGCAATGGGCCAACCAAACATGGACTGAAAACCCCAAAACTATAAGCCAAAATAAGCCTTTCCTCTTTTTAATTTGATTATTGTAAGAATTTTATTATAGTAACAGAATACTAACACAATACTTTAGCAACCAAGCCATATTTCTTTAAGTGTAATTTAAAAAGAGGACAATGAAATGTGAGTCAGGGTACACAATGATAACTTATATTAATGGTTTCCTATATGCAGGCACCTTTCTGGATATTTTACATACATTCTTTTCCTCACCAAAAGAAGAATCTGAGGCTTGCAGTTGGAGCAATTTACCCAAGATCAAAAGCAAGTGCACAGTGGTAGAGTTGGAATTAAAAGCAAGGTCTTCTGAATTTGAAACCCAATCTTCTAGTAGCTACAAAGCATTATACTGCTTCTCATTTCAAATTGCAGTCAAGGGAGTAGATGCTTGTATGTTTGTCTCCTAATCAAAATGTTCTCCTCATTTCAAATTGCAGTCAAGGGAGTAGATGCGTGTGTGTTTGTCTCCTAATCAAAATGTTCTCCTCTCTTTAAATTAAAAAAATATAAGTTTTAGTTTGTATGAAAAATCATTTAAAATTACATACTGATATAGTACCAGTACAAGCTTGGGGAAACAATGTCACTGTCACTGGGATCTCTACTGTTGACAGAAAAGGTACCCAATTAGAGTCTATTGTTCCAAGTCCCATTTACTCCCTAAATCTGAGAAACTTCTCCCTCTTCTCTTAAGTCTTAAGTAGTCACCCTAGGTTTCTCAGACCCTTCCTAATTAACATCATTTTCCTCTCTGTAACACTTTTAAACATTTTTTAGGAAAATTCTTGAAACCAAAAGGTGAATTCTGTTGATTCATTACAAAATGATAAAAGGCTTAAGTCAGATTGGCCTTGGCAAACTGGGATATATAGTCATTCTAGTCATTCATTTACTGGGAGAAATATATATATATATATATACTCTACCTTCGCTTAGGGACCATAAGTCCTGGAGGAAAAGGACCTAATTTACTTCTGCCTTTTATTTTATGCCCAGTACTAGGAACAGTGTCTGGTACTTGCACTCAGTTTATACTCAATAAATACTTGATGAGTGAACAAATCAACCCTGGTCATTAAGGTTTTAGTTGTTTTAGTTGTTGTAATTGTTGTTGTTGTTGTTAAATATGGTTGTAAGCGCATGACTGGTATTCTTAAAGTATATTATAAAAGGTTTTAAGATTCTTAAGTACGTATCCTGGAAAATTGCTAGAATTATGGGATGATTTAAATTGCTGAAAATAATCCATGCTAAGGCATAAAGAACACATGAAAATCAGAACAGCACCCTATGAACATGGTGCAGTTTTAGCACAATGAAGCAGTTTTTTTTCTTTGCATAATAAATCCTTGTTATGACAAGTCAGTCTTTTATCTCATCCAATTTGATTTTGTTCCTAGATCCACAGGCTGAGTCACCTCTAATATGTAGTCCAATTTATTAAAGCAGTAAACACTGAGAATCCTGTAGTTCCAAATTCTATAAAACATCAAAACACATTCTTCACTTTTAGAAGAAAAAAATTATTGAGTGCTTTTCAGAAGACCATGGAAATTACCTTTATGATTTTGCTAAAAGACCTAAAATTATTGCATGATTCTATCAGACTGTAACATATTTAAGACCCTTATCTGTAAAAGCCAGTTTTTATGTAGAACCCCTATTGTATTACTTTGTCATCTTTAGAAAGACTTATTCTTGTTTTGCTTAATATGAATAGATGGTATTCAAGTTTCATTTAAAGAAAGAATAATTCTAAAGGCGCTTACAATTTACCAACTATTACTCAGAAGTAGAAATAGGTTGCATTGGTGTCTTATTAACTAACTTGCAAATTTGGGCCTTCTTTACTTGTCTGAGCTGTTTGAAAGCATAATGCGTATCACATAAATGGATATAAAGATTGTCTCGACTATGGGCTTGTAATTGGGCCATTAAGAAGAACTAAGTGCCAGAGTATACTTTTCCTGAGAAAACATGATAAGGATGGCACAGAAAATCTGGCATCCTTACAGTTCCATTATCAGCTCCAGAAAAATCTTGGCTGAATTGAAGCAGAAAAACAATTTACCACATCACCAGTCGAAGCAGAATGTTCCAGCTCATCCAAAGACTACTTACTGTACATTTGACTCACTCCTCCAAGAGGCTTAGAAATTGCTCATGGTCAGATAACTAGCTATCCAAAGATAGACTGACAATCACAATGTAGGCAAGGGAGATGCTTGTACTGATTCTACTCTAGCCCACCATGGCTGGGCTACTCAACTGCTAAGGGATTAAAAAGATAAGGAATAAGCTATATGGAGCAGAAACTTAGTTAATACTCTGAAGAGTTAGACCCAAGGCATGAAAAATCCTAATTAAATAAAGGTTGTTCTCTCTACATGTCTCATTCTCTCAAAATCTCTTTTTTCCTAAAAGGTAAATAAAATATATATTTTCTTCTCAAATTTAACATGTTAAAATATCAATGGCAATCTTTAAGTCAGCTTTTTCTTTTTCTTTTCTTTTCTTTTCTTTTTTTTAACCACTGTGTCCAAAAGATCTGAAAAGAAAAAGATAGAAGGTAAAAAGTTTTTTCCGCTTTCAGTTTCAGAGTTCTCAGCCCATGAATGGCCAACTCCATTGCTCTGGGCCCAGGGTGAGGCAGAATATCAAGGAGGAAGGGAGTTGCTAAGAAAGCTGCACAGGACGTGACAACAAGGGAGCAGATAGATCACTTCACTCACCAGGGACAAAATATATACCTCAAAGGCATAGCCGCAGTGACCAACCTCCTCCAATCACACTCTACCTGCCTACAGTAACAGCCCAGTTAATGCATTCCAATGGATTAATGCACTGATTATGTTGAGGCTCTCATAAGCTAATCATTCACCTCTAAACTTTCTTGTAGTATACTTGAGCTTTTGGAGACACCCCATATCTATTCTTTTACAAATGTCTATTCAGAATTTTATGTTTCAGAACATTCCCCATCTATGTTGGATCACATACATAATTCTAACAGAACTGAATGTTAGAGGTTAAATATTGAAACAAAAGGAAGTAGAATCAAAACACTTGGTCTTTACTTGAAAGGCTCTCTGAAGAGGTTGATCAATGGAAAGATATTCAAGTATGGAAATCAATCCAACTGTCAGGAGAGTTTCACCCTTGTCCTTTAGAAAAGGTTAATAAGAATTTATTATTAATGGGCTTGAACTTATGGTTCCACATGAAATGTGAGTAATAGTAGTAAGCGAGGTACATCATTTGAGAAGTAAAGTAATGGCATGAGGTTATTTCTGGGTCAGTAAATGACTATTACTTCATCCTAGGGCAGCACAGAAGTGGAGAACACTTTCCTCATCAGATATGTGAAAAACCACAATTTCTCAAAGATAGCTCACTCACCTTACCTCCTTTAGCAGTAAGCATGAACATTCCTGGAGCAAAACTCCAGCACTTAATATGCTCCCATAGTGGCATAATTGGTTAGTGCATAGTACTTATAAAATGCTCCCATGGTGTGACCACTTTAATGCACCATGGCCAGATGCTGGGTCCAATTTTAGACTCCAATCTTATTCCAAATAACTAAGTATTTCTCATAAGTTATGCTTTTCTGAATTTCCTTTGTTAACATTAATATGAATTTATAGAATGAAAAGAGTATTCTGCAGATATCTAATCTTCTTTTACTTCATTCCTGTCCAAATCATATACCTTTAAAACCACATTATCCTACTCTCATCATATAAGATTCTTTACTATTTAAATTATATGCCTGTTATATTGCTATTCATCACTTTTTGTAAAGTAACATGTGGTGATTTGGGGCCAAGGATTTGCTGATGAATATGAATTTTATCTCTTCTTACTTCCTGATTACACTTTTGTAGAGTCATTCATCACCATTGAAACAGAGGCTGTGATATTCCAGGAGAGAAACAGTCTCTAGATGTCACAAATCAAATAATAAGCTCTTATAAACTTGTAAGCACTCTCTATTTAAAGAATTAACATCCTGTAATATTAAGTTATATCCTTCCCAGCTGAGCTTCTTTACTACAAAGAGGAAGTCAGATGTAGAAAATAGCTTAAGTTAAAAATAAAGCTTTCTTTTTAGGACAGAAAGCATGAATGATTAATCGATTTTAGTTTCTTCAGAAAGTGATTAAACAATAAAAGTATTGATGTAAAGAATACTACCTCTAAACAGCAGTACAGATCCTTTGCATTTAACAAAGTTTCTGAAAATAGATACATAAATTTTAAAATATTATTTTTTCATCATGTATAGAATTATAGGGTAAGGTCTCCATTTTGATTATTCAAAAGTCAAAGGAGTATAAGTAAAGCTATCTTCCCTTGACTATGTCAGGTCAGTGGGTCTTCCTGAAGTGTTGATTTTCAGGGTATTTAATACACTGTGACCACTGCTGCCATTTCTAAAGAGGGCCTCCAGACTCACATGCTCTGATGTTGTCCTACTCTAGGTTGCCTAAAAGTACATTAATTTTCCCCAGCTTTATCAAGATATAATTGACAAGTAAAAATTATATAACTGTATGGTGTACAACATGATGTTTTAATATATATATATAGTAGAACTATTAAACATTAATTAACATATTCATCATCTTACAAACTTTTATCATTTCTTACAGTGAGAGCATTGAAAATCTATTCTCTTGGATAACTCCAAGTGCTTTATTATTAACTGTGTTCACCATGCTATACAATAGACCTAAAGGTTTTATTCATCCTGTCCATGTTAGTCATCTTTTCTTGCTATGACCAAAAGACCCAACAAGAGCAACTTGGAGGAGTGAAAGTTTATCTGTGGCTCATGATTTCAGAGGTCTAGGTTCATGATCAGCCAGCTTCATTGCTCTGGGCCCAAGGAGAAGTGGAGCATCATGTCAAAAGGGTATGGCAGAGGAAAGCTGCTCACCTCTTGGCAGCCAGCAAGTAGGGAGCAGGGGAAGAACCAGAGACAAAATATATAATCCCCAAGCCATGCCCACAGTTAACTCCAGTCCTGCCCCACCTACCTATAGTTACCATAATCCACCAAATGGATTAATCCATTTGATTAGGTTACAGCTCCAATAATCTATCTAACCATTGAACCTCCTGAATTAGCACAGGAATGGTTCGGGGACACTCGTATCTAAACTGTCTAATCTGATTTAGTCAGCTTTTTTATTGCTGTGACTAAAAGATCTGAACAGAACACTTATAAAGGAGAAGAGGTTTATTTAGGGACTCACAGTTTCTGAGGTCTCAGTCAATAGAAGGCCAGCTCCAATCCTCAGGGCCCAAGGTGAGACAAAACATCATGGCATAAGAGTGTGGCAGAGGAACCAGCTCACGTTGTGATCAGAAAACAAAGAGAGAGAGAGAGAGAGACTCCACTCTTCCACATACAAAACATATACCCAATAGCTATGCCCCCAATGAACCACTTCCTCCACCTGTCTCTAGTTACCACTCAGTTAATCCCATCAGGGGTTAATTCACTGATTAGGTAAAGGCAGTGATCCAATAATTTCTCCTCCAAACCTTCTTGCATTGTCTCACACATGAACTTTGGGGAACACCTCACATCCAAACAATAACAGTACCCTTTGACCAACATCTTGCCCTCCCCTGACCTTGGTAACCATTATTCTACTCTTCTTCTATGAGTCTGAATTTTTTAGATTCCACATATATGGGTTATCACACAATATTTGTCTCTCTCTTTGGGACTTATTTCATATAACATAAAGTTCCTGAGGTTAATCCATGTTGTTGAAAGTGACAGAATTTTCTTCTTTTTTAAAAATGAGTAATATTCCACTGTGTCTATGTTCATACACATACATAGAGAAATACTTTCTTTATCCATCTATCAATTGGTGGACCCTTAGGCTATTATGAATAATGCTGCAAGAAACATAAGTGTGCAGATAGCTCTTTAACATGTTGAATTCATTTCTTTTGGATACATATCCCAAGCTCATCTTGATGGATCATAAGATTAGCTTTACTAATTTGCATTCCCACCAAAATGTGTAAGGATTCCACCTAAAAGACCAATTCTAAAAATATATCTATATAATTAAAATGATTACTCAACTTTTTCAAGCAAAATAACAAAGCTTGCATATCATCCAGCCTTACTTTCTTATTTATTTCAATCACAACAAGCATTCCCTCATTCATAAATGTATCTGTACACTTTCTAAACTGACCCTATTTCTGTCCTTCCCTGTCTTTCAAACTCTGCCACTGGGCTCCATTGTATTCTTTGCTCTTCTCTGAACTCCCCTTCATCCTCATAAGGGAAACCTGGCTCTCCATTAAAAATCTATTACCTCTCAGCCACCTTTCCTTCTATATTTCCACACTAGGCAATTCAGAAGTGTCTTGCTACAAGTGTCTTCCTAGTTCTTATTTTTCCCAGTAATTGGAATTTTATGTTTTATGAAAAGCTCACACTTCCTTAAAGATTTTTTCCATCAATCCTCCATTCTCAAAACACATCTCCCCACCACACACATACACACACCCAACATGATTCCTTGTAGTGCTCCTGTAATGACCCCTGGTCATTGACACTCAATTTGAAAATTTTAGCACTTATATTACTATCTTACTGTACCCATTATCATCTATATAAGACTAGCATCCAACTCCTCACCTCTAGCACTTAAATATTCTATCTCACTTCAGCCTATAGTTTTCATCAATAAATGAAAATAAATAAATTTATTTTCATCAATAAATATGCTATCAGCAAAATTTTAATTGCTAGCACCCTACTTTTTGACCAAAGGCTTCTACTTATACAGTTTACTTACTTTATTACCCTCACCTTCATCTTTATCTCCAATAATACCTCAGTTGACAAGCCTTACTCATGTTAATTTTCTATTGCTGATAACAGATTACAAATTCACTGGCTTAAAATGGCATATATTTATTATCTCACAGGTTCTGAAAGTCAGAAATTCAGACACAATGTGCTCAGATATTACAAGACCCTCTATTTACAAGACCCTCTCTCAAAAGACCCGAATGCAGATGCTTTCCTTTCTGAGGGCTCTGGGATGTTTCTACTTCCAAGTTTATGCAGGTTGCTGGCAGAATTTGTTTCCCTGAAATACTAAGATAGGTTCTCATTCCTTTGTTGGCTGCAGTCAAGATTTTTTTCTCAGCTTCTAGAAGCCACCCACATCAACTGACTTTTACGCTACCTTCTCCATCTTTGAAGCCAGCAAGAGCAGGACAAATCTTCCTCATGCTTTAAAACACTCGGATCTTCTTCCACCTGCCATATTTCTCCTCTGCTTCCAGCTAGATGAGCTTTTCGATTTTAAGGTTTCGTGTGTTTAGATTGGGCCCACCCAGATATCCCAGGAAATTTTCCCCATCTCAAGGTCTACAACCATAACTACACCTTTCAAGTGGCTTTGGTTACACAGTATAATTTACCTACCATTTCAGGAGTGTGGCAGAAATGTCTTTAGGAACTATTATATGCCTTGCATTCCACTTTATTTTTTCTTTTTCTTTCTTTTTCTTTTTTTCTTTTCTTTTTCTTTTGGCACAGGGGATTAAACCTGGAGGCACTTAACAACTGAGCATGGAGCCACATTCCCAGCCCATTTTTGATTTTTGGTATTTGTGTGTGTGTGTGTGTGTGTGTGAGAGAGAGGGGTGGGGGGTCTCATAGGGACTCACTAAGTTGCTGACACTGTCTTTGAATTTGTTATCCTCCTGCCTCAACCTCCCAGGTTGCTGAGATTACAGGCATGTGCCACTGGTGCCCAGCTTTCCACTCCATTTCTGACTCCCATAATTTTTCTCATATCCTCTCTTTTGCCTTCTTACCCAGTTTAGATTTTATAAATCTCTATAGTTCTCCCTTTGTAAAATTCCTTCATCATTTTATCCCTTTCATTCTATCTTTTTTTTGCTTAGAAAAATCCTAATTCTGGCCAAGAACAACTTCAGTCCAATTTCATACCTGTATGTAACAAACACACTGGAGAAAAACACACTAGAATTCACAGCTTCAGTCTCTCTTCAGTCCAAGTCTCCCTGCCACTTTCCATGTATTCACTGTAAATTTAATTTTCACTCTTTAATACACAATGTTATATATTTCCCACTCTTCTTCAACCTCCAAGTTCTAACATTCTCCTCCAATCTACAACATTCTGCACCCCAATTCCTTCTCAGCAATTAACTTTCTCTTTAATTTCCTGGAAAAAAATGGGGCTGATCAAAAGGATCTATCTTCACATCCCCACCACCATATTAAATCTAAAAACTATATAGTTAGCTTCCACTATAATTGATGAATTTTTGCTTTTCCTTCCCTTTCTTTTCTTTTTTTGTCCCATGACTTCTCAACTACTGTGTCTAATCAAAGACCTAGCTTCTTTTTCAAAGGAATACTTACTTCCACAATTACCAATCTTTTCTCCACATAGTCCAATTTCTCCACATAGTCCAGTTATTCCCTCTCCTTAATTACCTCTGAACTTTTTGTTCCCATTGTAGAAAAGCTTCTTAAAAGAGTTTCCTATGCCTAGCACTTCTTCTCCCTCACTTCTCCTTAACGCACTGTAATCATGATGTTGTCTCTTTTTTTTCAATGAAATCATTTTTTTCTCCATCACCAGTGACCTCTGCCTTGTTAAATCCAATGCTCAATTCTATGTTTTCAACACACCAAACCTCTTGGCAGCAGCTGACATCAAGGACCACTTTCTATTTCTTGAAAATAGATAACATTAGATTTGAGTTCATTTAACTCTTGGACACCACTTCCCACAGTATTCCTTGTGTACCACATTTACTAGTCATTTTTAATCTTTTGGTGTGGATCCTTCTCTTCTCAACCTCTATTAGCATGCACACATCTCAGAAATCCTGAGCCATCTTCTTTACTATCTATAAAGTAGCTCTCTAGTTAATCTCATGGTTTTAAGTAACGTCTATATGTGATTAATCCCAAATCTCCAGGCCTGTTATTTTCTCTCTAATTAAATATCCAATCTCCTCTCCCCCTCTCCACGTAGATCTAACTGGCATTTCAAATTTAATGAAATTTAAAAACTCGACTCTATTCCCTGAGACAGAGGCCACTAGTAGTTCCCAAATAGCAATTATCTCTTCCCTCAGTAAAGGCTCCCAAATTTTCAACAGGATATCTAACTAACTGGAATAAAAACTACACTTTTTAACCTTCCTTGCAACTAAATGTGGCCATATTACTAAGGTTGGGCTAATACGATGTAAGAGGAAATATCACATAAAACATATGCAAAGTGCTGTATGAATTTCTAGAGTACGTCCAGGGGGAAAGAGGAAATTCCCTTGCCTCTGGCCACGGCAATGGGCAAAAGTAGCACATCCTCCCCAAATAAGAACATTATGACTGAATTATACTGCCACCTGCAGGGGGGTTTCTATGGAAATTAGGCTCTGAACACAGATTCTTGAGGAACACACTTTCCTTGATATGGTGACAGAGTTGACTAATTTTTCATTAAAAAAAAAAAAATTAGATCTTACCTTCCCTCAGTCAGCAATATTCCATTAATTTAAATCACATTCTGGGTTTTTTTAATCTAAAATGAGGGTATTACCCAAAAGTACAACCATAATCTCACTTGTAGTTCAGTGCCCCACCAATTTCCTGTCAACCAACCACTCCCTAAATATTTCAGTGAGTTTATCACATGCAAAACACTGGTTTGGGGCCCAGAAGCTCCTTACCTAGAAGAGCTAAGCAAGGAATAAAAGCCCCCACACCTGGAAGCTCAAACAGCATACAAGTGCTAGATAGATATGTAGACTTAGTTGTGAGGTGAGTGGTTAATTCCTCCCGGACCAAGCTGCCATACATATTATACCTACATGTATCTATAAATCAAACATTCCACAGTAAACTCTTCCACATATCCAGGGCACTCTTGTATACTGATTATCTTCTTTTATGAACCACATGAGGATATTAATGATTATGTTGGTTTTTTCCAGTAGAAATTTCAGCTCCTACAGAAATCTGAGTGTATATTTTTATGTTGTCTTTTCCTTCATTATTTTGTGAGACCATTTTTGTATTGGTCATTTCCTCACTACCAATTATATCTATATCTTCTGTGTAACTGAATTTTTTGAACTAACTAAAATTATTTGTGTAATAGGGCTTGGATGATTATGCAAAGAAAATTAAAATCTGGTGAGTAGAATGGGTTAAAATGACTTCCAAAGTAGTCAACCAGAGGAGGAGACATGGATTCAGGGCTATTTGTAGATAACAACTTTGTGCTTCTTCCCCATACAGTAAGATTCCAGTTTCAGGAATGTTTCCCTTTGCTTAAAATGTAACTGATTATGCATTGTCATCCTTTTATTTTAATCTCTGCTGTTTAAATGTGTTTTAAGATAGCTGATTATGGCAGAGATCTGCTATCTGGAATAAGCATTTCATAAATCAATCACTTCTAGACTTTTCAGACCATCAATAGTCATTTTTCTCATATAGAAAAGCAAACAAGCTCTACCAAAGCCTTTCATAAATAAAGGTTGAAATTATTCTGAGCAGATGAGGTTCCGCTGGAACAATACCAGCATAAACAGAGAAACCAGGAAGGGGATATGGAGGATCAGCTGGTAGGATATAAGGTGACACTGGTCTGCTATTTGTTAGATAGATTATAAAAAATTATTGAAAAGAAAATATGTAATAAATGTCAGAACTCTGTTTCTTTTGAATGTTGAGTTATTGAACATTTTACATCTTCAAAGATGATTCTTACACATTATTTAAATGGAAAGAAACATGAAAAAAATGGAAGGACTACCTGTGTCTCCTTTAACCTCAAATCTAATGTTATCACCAAGAAAAGAAAAAAAAAAACAGAACTGTTGTCCACTATTCTTTTTGTTTCATCTTTATATCATATTATCTATTCATAGTTTTCACAATCCAAATATTATGTATTAGAATTTTTACACCTTTCAGATATTAGAGAGTCAAGCATGGGGTCTACATGTTGTGCACACAATGTTAACTGACATGAGAGAGCAGTACAATCATGACCTCATTCATATGATAATTTCCTTGCCAGTTACAGACACTTCCCAGGACAGCTCAAAACCCACGAACTCAAAATGATTATGCAATGAACAGACAGCATTAGGTACATCATTAATTTCAGAAGCAAAAAGCAGGATCTCTGAATTTAATGCCTTGGGTCAATGATTTTAAAAGATTGACTCTTTAGGTGAAATTTCTCAGCCCATCATAAACAGCAATTCGGATCATGTGGCAATTTTATGTTAACTTAGGAAACCAAATATCATCTCCCACAATTCCTATCCTATACATTTTCTGTGAAGGAGAAACAGATTTTTGTGAGAGATTTGAAAGGCCCAAGTAAAGAGCAGTCCTTGTATAGCTCACCCACATTATCATTGCTTAGTTGACTCACCCCATAAACATGATGCTGCACAGGTTTGCAAGTTTTACCTTGATCTTGGTAAAACCAAGATCAGTCCTACCTTACTTACATCCATCCTTCCTCACAACTGCTTGACTTAGAGACTTCAAGCTACAGGGTTTGATATGGAAGGCAAAGATCTTATAGAGATTGCCTAACTAGGTCTAAAAATTGTGTAGGGTCAAACCTCTACAACAAAAACAAACTCTTAATACATATGTACATACATTTTTTAATTGTTCTGCTTGTCTAATTGAGCCCTGAAGGTTCCACTTTTATCTTCACCTATATACATGTAATTAAATACAATAGCCCTCTCTATTCTCATAGCCCTCTATGTAGGGGTCAGCCAGCTGGAAAGAGAGGAATAAATTTATTTTCAAAGGCAAAGCACAAAAGCAACTACTTTATTGCTTCTGAAGTACTCACCCTATTTTCTCATTTTAAATCCTATACTGTATCCTATTCTGAACAGTTTGATGAACATTAAACTCTTATCAACTCTTTGCCTAATTTCAGACTATGTATAAAGTCAGCTTTCATCACTGTGACCACAATACCTTAAAAATCTTAAAGGAAGAGCCATGTACCTGTAATTCCAGTGACTCAGGAGGTTGAGAAAGAGGATCACAAGTTTGAGGCCAGCCTCGGCAATCTAGCAAGCCTTAAGTAACTTAGCAAGACCATGTTTCAAAAAGGAGGGTTGGGGCTGAGGATGTAAATTAAGTGGTAAACACCCCTGGATTCAATCTCCAGTGCAAAAAAAAAAAAAAAAAGAAAAAATTAATTTTGGCTCAAGGTTTCAGAAATATCAGTCCATGGTCAGCAAGTTCCATTGCTTTGCCCCAGAGGCAAGGCAGAAGACCATGGTGGAAAGGCATTGCAGGGGAAATCTTCTCAACTCACAGCAGCTGAGAAGCAGAGAGAGAGGAGAAAGGGCCAGGAATAAGACATAGTCTCCAAAGGCATGGCCCAAGTGATCTACTTTCTCCAATAATGTCTCACCTGCCTATAGTTCCACCATCTTCCCATAGTCCATTCAAAGTATGAATCCATCATAATATATTAAACCACTGAGGAGGTCAGAGTACTCATAATCAAACCATCTTCTTAAACTCCTACCTCTGGACATTGCTGCATTGGGGACCAAGCTTTCCACACATGAGCTCTTAGGGAACATTCCAGATTCAAACCATAACAGACCGTAAACTCTTGTTCATATATTATCTTTTCTCCTCTCTTAGCCCCATGGAAATTTTACCAGGAAGATTCCTTTATTCCTTCAGATAATGAAAGGAAATTTTGTACAGATTACTCATGTAAGAAGAAACATCATGTTTTGGGTGAATACATACATAAATATTAATCAAGCTATACTTCAAGATTTGTCCACTGTACTGTATGTAAGGAATATGTCAATCTTTATAAAGGAAAGCTATGTTTAGGAAATGCCACAGCATATACTTTAATAGAACGATTTAGAACTGAATCTAGAAAAAAAATACAACTTTAGAGTATGTTTCCTCATTAGTCATGATAAAGAAGAAAACAGCTGCATCATTATTCTTTTTTTCAAAAATTTTATCAGTATTGACTTCTCATAAATTCAATTATGTGCTCATTAGTAAAAGAATATATTCAAGCAATTCATGAAATTGTTTAAAAGGAGAAATGCCACCACCTGGCAATAATGAATAATTTGAGAAGTTCATTCTAAATATCTCTGTAAGGATACATATGTATAAACAGAAAAATAGGTAGCCAAATAACTTAATAGTGGTATAAATAAAATAATATGTACCAATGGTATCTTACCATAATTAAAAGAGAGCATTGACTTTGAATTCAAACCCCCACATTCTCAAGTAAACTGAACAATAAATAATCTTTCTATGTATCAGTTTTCTCTATATAAAATTGAGATAAAAGAAGAACTTTTCTTATAGAATTATTGCAAGGATCAAATTACCCATTAGCTGTAAAACACATATATACTATAAATGCTTTTTTAATTTATATGAGATAGCAGAATGCATTACAATACTTATTACACATATAGAGCACAGTTTTTCATATATCTGGTTGTGTACAAAGTATATTCACACCAATTTGTGTCTTTATACCTGTACTTTGGATAATAATGATCATCATATTCCACCATCATTAATAACCCCATGCCCCCTCCCATCCCCTCCAACCCCTCTGCCCTATCTAGAGTCCATCTATTGCTCCCATGCTCCTACTCCCTATAAATATTAACTAATATTTTGTGGATAAAGATATTTTACTCTATATAGGTTTTATAAAGGAAAAGGAAACTGAAAAAAAACAACCATCTAGTGTAGTATTTCTTTAGTACTGATACTGAAAGATCTCTGTAACCAAGGAGAAAACTGTTAAAAGATATAATATTTTGAAGTTATTTTTGGTATGTTTCTTTTTAGACAGTATTACTGGTAGCTTGTTAATAAGAAAAAATGGTGTAAGGATAAACACTGATATTTATATTTTGGTTATACTATTTTTCTTATTTTCTCAAAATTTATAACTCTTCTTTCTTTTTCTGTGTTAATAATTCTCACAGTTATACATAATCTATCCTTAAGTGGATGCTTAAGTGGATTCAGTAGTTAAGATCCATTATTCTGCTATTGCTTATACATTTCTGAGTTCTTTATTTGGATTTGGCATTTCACAAGTTGAATTTCAGTCCACTTATTTATTTCAGAACAATTTTGGATTCTATATCCCCTAATTTTTTCCATGTTTGAGAGTGATTTCCTATTGCCTTAATTCCAAAATAAATACCTCACTTAATATAGCTAGCATCTTTCCTCAAGGTTCTCTTCCTTTAGAAGGAAGTCTTCCATTGTTCTTAGCTTGACTGCTATGGAGAAGACTGGAATTTATTCAGGGTAGTTTTCCTTTATAACTGTACCTACTTGTTTTGGTTCATTTGCTAATGTATCTACTTTGGGAATACCAACTATCCTTGATAATTTATCTTCTCTGTTGGTTCTTAAATTTATAACTGTCTCCATCTTTGTTTTGCTATTTTTACTTTTTATTTTCTCTCCTTTAAGGATGATCATTTTTCTATGTCAATAATTACATTTTACCTCTTTATTTTTGTTTCTAATTTATTTGTCAGATTTGTGATGGAATATTCTGTTACACTCATTTTATTTCCCTTTTTTCCAGTCTCAAATAATACCCAGTTCTTATTTTACAGGGTTTATATTTGTATATTTGTGGATTTTTCTCATTTTTTCTAAATTTTTAAGAGATTTGTTATTTTTCCTTTCATTGTGATGTCTCTCAAGAGTTTTCTGTTTTGGGGATAGTGTGTTTTTATCATCTCTCCTTATCAATGCTTCCATCAATGATTTGGCAGTTCATTCTAAGAAGAGATAGAACTATTTTCCACCCTTTAACTTTAGGCAAGACTTATAGCTTTTCCAGCCAATTAAATATGCTATATTTAAATAATAGGCTTGAAGACACTTTGTGCAGGTCTTTCAACCGTGGACACAACTATGGATTCTGCGGCAACCCTGTGAGACAGCTGTGGCCCAGCTCTACCACAGTCCTGCATGGGGACTTCACAGGAAATGTATCCATTAGTGATCCCAATAGAGACCTGCCCACTTCATTCCCAACTGTGGATCTGGAAATGGCCCTATGACTCCACCCATCCTACTTTCAGTCCTACCTACCTAGGGACCCAACAATAACCATCCATTCTTGCTGGAACCAGGTTTACCTACTTCTATTTTGGCTGTGAATCCTGAAGTCTTGCTATGGTTTGGCTATAAACCCTGAAGTGTCCTTTCTAGCACCACTCTGCAGTGGTCCTGCTCTACAAGAAACACATCCATTTGGTGTCAGGCCTTTTTCTCTGGTCCTATCTATAGACCTTGAGGCAGTCTTATGACCTTGTCCCAGTCCCACTCTGCCATGGTCCCAAAGGAAGTGCTATACACTTGGGAATCCAGGAAGAATCATCATACTCAACCACATCCCCAGTAACAAGTCTGCCAGCAACAGCCATGTGAACTGGCTCCAGTCCACCTCAACTGTGATCACAGAGGCAATCCTGTTAGTCCAAGGTACTAGAAGAAGGCCCTTTCCTAGGAAACTAGTCTGTAAAGATAGGAAAAATTGGTCCTTTAAATGTACAGACACTAACACAATCAATTAATTCATACAGTCCACTAGCCTTCGACAAAGGCACCAAAAATGCACAATGGGGAAAGGACAGTCTCTTCAACAGATGATGCTGAGAAAAGTATATATCCACATGCAAAATAATAAAATTGGATCTTTAACTTACCACATATACAAGATCATCTCAAAATGAATTATGAATTTAAATGTAAGATCTGAAACTATAAGACACCTGGACAAAAATGTAAGGAATACAGTCCTTGATATTGGTCTGGGCAAAGATTTTCTGAATGAAATGCAAATAAACACAGGTAACAAAATAAAAAAAATAAGACTACAGAAAACTAAAACACTTTGGCAAAGTAAAATAAATAATCAGCAAAATAAAATTATAGCCTATAAAATAGGAAAAATATTTTAACACATATCTGATAAGAAGTTAATATCAAAATACATAAGAACACAATATGCATAAATAATCCAATGAAAAAATTGGCAAAGGACCTGGAAAAAAAAACATTTTTTTAAAAAAACACACAAATGGCCAGCAGTTATATGAAAACAACATCAATAATCATCAGGAAAAAGCAAATCAAAATTACAATGTGCTATCACTTCACACTTGCTAGGATAGCTTTTATCAAAAAGAAAAGCAATGGGCTGGGGATGTGGATCAAGCGGTAGCGCGCTCGCCTGGCATGCACAGGGCGCTGGGTTCAATCCTCAGCACTACATAAAAATAAAGATGTTATATCCATCAAAAACTAAAAAAATATAAATATTAAAAAATTCTCTCTCTCTCTCTCTCAAAAAGAAAAGAAAAACAATAATAAGTGTTGGTGAGTACATAGAGTAAAAGAACATCAGTGCACTGTTAGTGGTAATGCAAATTAGAACAGCCATTATGGAAAACAGAAAAGAGGTTCTTGAAAAAAATCAAAAATAGAATTTATTATATGGTAATTCCACTTCAGTTTATATATCTGAAGGAAATGAAATCAGTATCTTGAAGAGATATTTACACTCCCAAGTTTATTGTAGTATTATTTATAATAGATAAGACCATAAACAGCCTGTCTATTGATGAATGAGTGGATAAAGAAAATGTGGTATGTGTGAGTGCACACACACACATACATATTAATAACCTACTGCTCAATCTTAAGAAGAAGCAAATCCTGCCATTTACAAAAGTGTGAATTAACCTGGAGCACATGATGTGAAGTGAAATAAGCTGTCACAAAAAGGCAAAATACTATAAGATCTCACATATATATAGAATCTAAAAAAGTCAAACTTCATGCAAACAGAACAGAAAAGTTACCAGAGTGTGTGTGTTGTGGGTGAGGGAGGTAGAGGAGAAGGGGAAATGTTGATCAAACAGAAAAACCTTAGGTATGAAATGAATATGTTCTGGAGTTCTAATGACTATAGTTAATGTATTATATACATTATTTTATACAAATTATTATGAAAATTTTACTAATAGAGTAGATCTTAGTTTTCTCATCTCTCATATTTAAAGAAAATGGTAACTGTGGGGTAATAAGTATGTTAGTTTGGTTGTGTTAGTCATTTCAAATGTGTGTATATATATATATATATATATATATATATATATATATTATACTGTAAATCTTAAACAGATACAATTTCTGTCAATCATACTTGAAAAAAAACTGAAAAAAAATTGCACATTTATGCTCTTCTCTTCATCTTTGTCCAACTTGGGCTAACCTACTGGGGAATAAGAGATGAGAAGGAGTGGAGATGAGCAATTCCAGTGAAGCCATCTTGGTCAGTTTGGACTCCAGATGATCCAAAGCTGCCCACAGACTGATCAAGCCTAGATAAAACCAGGAAAACTGCCTAAATGAGCACAGGCAAGTTTGCAAACCCACAGAACTGAGAATTATAAACAATCACTTGTGTTTTAAATCAGTGAGTTATGGTAGGTTGTTTTAAATCAATGAGTTATGGTAGCTTGTTATGTACAAAATATTACTGATTTGGTCTCTTTGCCTTCACTTCCCATCCTGCTGACACTTAACATTGGCATCTTTATTTAGAGCCCCTTCTTTTTCTAATACTATATGGATATTCTCTTCAATACTTTCTTCTATATCTGGGGCAATCACCCCTCTACTCCCACCATGTACCTAATCTTTCCACCTCTCCACATTTCAGAAAGAGCCCTGGTTCCTATTCTTTCTTGTCTGTTTTCTTGATGCCTGAAGACATGCAGATGAGGATCACATTTAGTTGAGAGAGCACTCAGCATTGGCTCAGTTTCTAGACCTATATTATTCTTGTGAAATATCATAAATATTCTGATCATGGCCCATTCAAATACCCATTCAAATAGAGATGGTCTTATCTCACTCTCATTGGCTTCAGCTTATTCTTCTATCGTAGACCTGTTAGCCTTGTTTGTGAACACTCATTTTCAGTGGAAGAGATGTTTACTTTGAAATGTTTTGGTTCTGATCATTTTATTTTCATATATTTTCTTCTGCCTTTTCTTTTTTATTAGATCTTTATAGTTATACATAGTATTAGGTTCATCCCAACAAAACCATAGATTCATGGAATAAGAATTTAGTTCACAATCCCTCCTTACCTGTTCTCCTCCTTCTACTCTGCTAGACTTCCACTCACTCATCTATTTATTCATATTTGATTGCTTCTTTTTACTTGTACATAGAGGTGAAATTCTTTGTGTCATATTTATATATGCACATAATATGAATTTTTAAAGAATTTATTCCACATTGCACCCCTATCCATCCCTTCACTCTCTCAATCTCCTTTTTCTATGCTGATTTTCCCTATATATTTAATGATGTCCTATCCTTTCCCTATCCTTTCTTTTATTTTACTCTCACTTTCACATATGAGAGAAACCATTTGGCCATTGAGTTACTAAATCTGGTTTATTTCACTTAGCATGATGTTCTCAATTTCTATCCATTTACCAGCAAATGCCATAATTTCATTCTTCTTTAAGGCTGAGTAGAACTCCATTGTGTACATTTACCACAATTTCTTAATTGTGAATTGTGCTGCTGTAAACATTGAGATGGCTGCATCACTATAGTATGTTGATTTTAATTCTTGGGAGAAAATACCAATGAGTGAAATATCTGGGTCATACCGTAGTTCCATTCCTAGTTTTGGGGAGAATCTCCATATGCTTTCCAGGTGTACTCGTGTACAATCCCAGCAATAATGTACAAGTGTACATCTTTCCCCACATCCTCACCAGTATTTATTATTGTTTGTATTCTTGATCATTGTAATTCTGACTGGAGTGGGATGAAATATTAATGTACTTTTGATTTGCATTTCTCTTATTGCTAGAGATGTTGCAAATTTTGTAATATATTGGTTGGCTACTTGTGTTTCTTCTTTTGAGAATTTTTCTGTTTAGTTCTTTCCCTATTTATTAATTGGGTTGTTTTGGGTTTTGTGTGTGTGTGTGTGTGTGTGTGTGTGTGTGTGTGTGTGTGTGGTGTTAGGTTTTTTATGTATTCTGGATATTAATTCCTATTAGAGGAATAGCTGGCAAAGATTTTTCTCACATTCTATAAGCTTTCTCTTCACATTATAACCATTTCCTTTGTTGTTTAGAGCTTTTTAATTTGATGGCATCCCCCTTATTGAGTCTTAGTTTTATTTCTTGTGCTTTGGAGGTCTTGTTAAGAAAGTCGATGCCAGCACCAAAATGGTAGAATATTGACTCTATGGGTTTTTTGTTGTTGTTGTTGTTTGTTTGTTTGTTTTCTGGCAGTTGGAAGGTTTCTGGTCAAATTCCTAAGTCTTTGATCCATTTTGATTTGACTTTTGTACAGGGAGAAGGATTTACTTCATTTTTCTACATATAGCTACCCAACTTTCCCAGAGCCATTTACTTAAGGCTGTATTTTCTCCAAAATATATTTTTGGCATCTTTGTCAAGTATCAAATGACTGTAAGTATGTTTGTAAGTATATTTGTTTATGCGATTTCTATTATTTTTCTTACTGTTCATTTCTAATTTCATTCCTTTATGATCAGATAAGATGCATGGGATTATATCATTTTTTGTATTTGTTAAGATTTACTTTGTGACCTTGAATATGTTTTATTTTGGAAAAAGTTCCCTGAGCTGCTGAGAAGAAGGAAAATTCAGCTGATTTGTTGTGAAATATTCTGTAAATGTCTGTTAGGTCCATTTGATTTATAGTTTTATTTAGGTTGGAAGTATTATTATTATTGATTTTGTTTTGATGCCCTGTCTATTGTGATAAGGGTATGTCCAAATCATCTAGTATTATTATGTTGAGGTCTACCTGAGATATAATGTCATGGAGTATTTTTTTACATAAAAATACTCCATGTGTGTGCTATTATTTGGGGCACAAATATTTATTACCTTTAGATCTTCTTATTGGATTATTCCCTTACCAGGATATAGTGGCCTCCTTTGTCCCTCCTGATTAAGTTTTGCTTGAAATCTTTTTTATCACATATGAGAATACAACTCTTGCTTGTTTTCAGAGTCTGTATGAAACATTTTTTCTTTTTTTTTTAATCTTTAGTCTGTGGCTTTATTTACCAATGAGTCTCTTATAAACATCATACACTTAGTTCCTGTTTTTTGATTCATTCTGCTAATCTATGTCTTTTAGTTGGGGAGTTGAGACCATTAACATTCAGTGTTAGTATGGCTATGTGTTTGTGGCTTCCTGTCTTTGAAATTTTAATTCAACTGTGTCTTCCATTTATAGGAGTTCTGATCTGTTTTTGCTATACTTAACAATGTCTTGATTCTAATATAGTGCATTGCTCTTGGTCTTTCTCTATTTGGTAGCTTTGGGATTTGTTTTTCAATTCCTCTTTGTGAAGTTTATCTTGAGTATTCTTTGTAGTGCTGGCTTTGTGGTCATGAATTCTTTTAATTTATTCTTCTCATGGAAAGCTTTTATTTCCCCCTCAAATTTGAAACTGAGCTTTGCTGAGTATTATAAACTTGGCTGACAGTTTCCTTTAGTGCTTGGAGTATCTCATCTAGGCCCTCCTTGATTTTAGGTTCTGAATTGAGAAATCAAACATGAGCCTAATTGGTTTACCTCTAAACATGACTAAAATTTCTCTCTTGCAGCTTTTAATATTTTCTTTTCTCCCTGTTAGGTATTTTGATTATGATGGTCTTGGAGAAATTCTCTTCTGATCATATGTATTTGGGGTCCTGTATATATCCTGCACATGTACATCTATCTCACTTCTGAAATAGGGAAAACTTTCTGTGACTATCTCATTTAAAATGTTCTTAATGCCTTTAGTTTGTATCTCTATGTTATTTTCTATCTCACGATTCTCAGATTTTGTCTCTTGATGTTGTCTCAGAGTTCTTATATATTCTGATAATGTACTATCATTTTTTTTCCTTTATTGCATTGTGTGCACTCAAGTTTATATATCCTGTCTTTGAGGCCTGAAGTTCTGTCTTCAAGGGATAAAGTTCTCTTTTCTACCCAATCCAATCTGTTAGTGATGCTTTCAAGGGAAATTTTAATTTGATTGTGACTTTCATTTCTAGGAGTTCTGATCTGTTTCTATTCAATGTTTCTATTTCTTTATCAAAGTGATCTTTCATTGCCTATATTTGCTCTCTTAATTCATTCATTTGATATTTTAGTTTATTGAACACTTTAATAATAACTCTTTTATACATTGTATCTGGATTTCAGCCACTTCAATATCAGTGGCATCATTTGTTGGGGTTGTGAATTTTAGGGGGAGATTTGTTTACTTATTTCCTTATATTTTCAGAGGTCTTGGACTTATACATGAATTGAGATGAATTCCCCTTCCTCTTTAGTTATGTGTATCCTTTTGTGTATAATTATCTTGTTGTTCTGAGACTTATCTTTGCCTTTGATATATTAGTAGATATCAAGAGGTAGGACCTGAGGTCCTTCTCTTATCGTTCATCCTTGGGTCCTGATTGATGTTTTGGGGATCTTGTCTCCTTAATTATTTGTACTGAAAAAAATTTTAAGGCTCAGGTGACACTAGATTGTTTGTGGGATGAAATTCATTGTACCTTGGTTGAAATGTTAGTATTTCTCAGCATCAGGATCCCTACTCTGTGATCTTGAAGTGTACCAATCTCTTTCCAGTCCCTCTTAGAACTAGTAGGAAGCCAGGTTTGGCACTAATGTCAGCAGCAGATGAACAGCCATAAGATAAATGTCCATTATCTACTCTGACATCTATAACACTAATTGCTGCCTCTATTGAATCGATGGGGTCAGCATTTAACAACAATACCAACAATACATCATCTATATAATTTCTATTATTTATTGGGACTACAGTCTTTTAAGTAAGAGAAAATAGGGGAAGAAGGCAAGAGAAAGTTTACAGTGTTTGAAAAAGTTGATCAGAGGGGCTCAGGCAAAAGAAACAGAGCAGGTGTCAACTTGCAAATAAGAAGGAAAAATAAGTTAACCAAAAGTAATGAAAAACAGAAAAAGCAGAGGAAGGCACAGGAAATGTTGGCTGCTACTGTGGGAAGAGCGTGAAGGAGAGTTAGGAGGGCCCAGAACCTAGGTATGAATGATCAGCAAATGTAAGATAGGAGCTATTCAAACCCTCATATGATTGTATGCCACCAAGTCTAATCAAGGTTAATTAATGAAAACATGCAAGAAAGACCTATTAATGTTTAAGTAAAGTTATATGAAAAAATTTTATATATATTCAACCTTATTCATGCAGTGAGAGCATACACAACCACACACACACATTCACATACACAAAATTATACATAATGAAAGAAGTGAATAATACAGTAAAATGATGTTTGAAAAAATTAAAAAGTAAAAAATGGGGATATGGTATTTAAAAAAAGGAAAAACAAAAAATTTTAAAGAGAGACAGAGGGTTGTTTCTGCTGTGGTGGTCAAATCTGTTGGCAGGGATGGATTTTTAGTCTTTATTTTTGCCCACTGTCCTCATGTTCCTCACTTAGCTGCCTAGCTCTCAACTTCCAATCTCCCTGTTTTGGGTGGATAGACTGGGGAGTGCTAACGAATTGTATAATCCTGTGGCTGGAATGATGCAGAGGTCTAAACTGGAGTTCACAGTTGTTGGCATTTGGACTTCAGTGGATTTTGAAATTCTGTTGGTGGGCATTTGAGATTTGGCCCACTCCCCACTATTGGTGTGATGATTCCTATCTCTACTGGGCTTCTGGATCTTCAGGGACTCCAGAAAACTCCACTTTTAGGGCATAAGGACTAAGCCTCCTGCTATAGATATGAATTACCAGGTATCCACCCTGGAGTGCAGATATGCTTTATGTGGATGAAGTGAACATCTTTGCAATAGCTTGAATGTGTTTCCAACTATTATGGTATTTTTCCCCTTGAGATCCAGGGCCTGAATGATCCAGGTAAAAATTTATTTGCACCTGTTTCAGCCTCTCTGGATGAGGCACTTCTGGAAAATTTTCCATCAGCTTCTGGTAACTTCCTTTATGAGTTCCCAATCCCTATCCTCAGTCCCTGTTCACAATGGCAGGAGCTACCCAAGAGAGCTTTCAGGTTTGGGGAACATTTTCCTAACCTGCCAGTGTTCCCTGCTGGCAGAGGGCTTTCCATTCCCCTCCCATGGAGGGCTCCCTGCCCTCACAGAACACTTTCAGCCCAGCAGACTGCTTCAGATTTGCTTTCACTGAGATGCTTAACCTACCAACCCTGTACCTCATAAAATCAGACTTCCTTGGTAAACCACAGGTTTCCCAGGTTGATTTTTTTTTATTTTTAAATTTCTTTACCCACAGGCATGTGTCTTTTTTCTTTGTGCTCCCCTGTTCCACTCTGCTGGTGGCCAGAGCTCAGGGTCCTCTAAAGTATTATTTCTTGTGCTCAAGTTACTTTCTGTAGCTCTATAAATTTCTTTTTTACATTTCAGTATTATGTTTCATTGAGGTTCCTTTGTTACTCACCTTGCTGAGAAGCAGTCTTCCCACTGTATAAGACTGGCCCTTGCTTCTCCTCTCTACTCAGCCATCTTGTTCCCCTCCCCTGCCTTTCCATGAGGTTGCCAACTCACCTTAAAGCCACTCTCTTCAGATTGGATCATTAGTAAAATATTTCAGAATTTTATTGTGTAGCTATTTTGTCTTCCAACAACAAAAAAGCAGTATTAGAAACTGAAGACTAGACTATGCATTACCAAAACTCTTCTTTCTCCTTCCCCATCTGTACATTTTAAAGCTTATTGCTCAATATTATACCTCTTTTTCATTCAATTTTGGTTACTTGTAATTTGGAGGTTATTTTCCCATTCCAATTTATATTTATTACTTTTAGGTGTAAGGGTGAGAGGGGTTTTGCTTTAAGTTTACCTATTACTTGGTCATGTATGTGTCATTTTATCCACAAGGTTATGCACACACACACACACACACAAAAAAAAAATCCATTTCTCTATTACCTCCAGAGAAGTAAAACCTTAAAGTATAAAACACTCCATTTGCCTGAAAAGGTGACTATGTGTGTCACTTCAATTGTGTAGTTACTCCTGCCCTAAAGATCATTACCACTTAGGAGACAGCTGAAAAGTCTTGTGATTTCTACCTGGGTGATGATAACACTTAAAACAAGTATTTGCCGTTTCAGAGGTCTAAACTCACATAAAATGAGGGTGAGCTGTTCTAGAAAGCCAGCTTGAGACATCAGGGATTCTTAAACCTGCCCAGGTCTTTTTCCTTTGTTCTCCTAACCAGAACCCTTCATGAAGAATAAGTGTTCTCTCAGGCCTCTAGCTTCCTGCACTTCTTTTGTCCTCCTGCTTAAAAGGCCTTATGTGGGAGAATCCCTCACATCCTGCCTTCTTTTTTCATTCTCAAAGCAGATCCAGGGACACTCACTTTCAGCTGGAGAGGTTTTATATTTGCAGCTTATTGTGTGTTTAAAGAATATAATAAATTAGTGACCTCCCTTCCCCTATCTGCTATGTAGAGTTTATTTAATCTGGCCTTTTGATGTCCAACTGGTGTAAACCAGGAGAGCGCAAAGACGGGCTGAAGGATCCTGCTGGGCACCCACACATTAGAATCTCCAAATGCCTGTGGAACTTTACAAATCTCCAGAAGAAAGACTTCAAAAGGAACCCTGAGGAGAAGCATCAAAAGCACCTACTTCTTTCCCTCTCCGTCAATGAATTTAAACTCTTATAGGACACATATTTCTTTGATAAAGGGATTAAACTGGGAGGAATTTTGGTAAAATAATATTTTTAAAAGACATGAAAATTTTAATAATATATAAATTTTCTGTGAAGTTTTTCTTTTCAAACCAGACATGAGTTGGCACACTGCCTGTTTTTGTGTTGAAAACATACAATGACTCCTAGGATCGTAGAGATGCTTTTGTAAAAAAGAGGACAACATCATAGGGTCATAGGAAAGTCCAGGGGCTTATACTCCAATCCATGCATTGGTATCACTGTTTATTGTAAGAATAGTGATCATCCTAAATAAAGGAGCACATCTATTTGACTCATAATTATTGAAAAGAGGAAAAATATGAAAGTTTAATAAATGAATTATTTTTCTTTCTTTTTCAGCATATTACTTAATTGCAAAGGTAGTTGTAGGTGACAGGAGTTGGTTATGTACCCTCAAGCTCCACAGCTCTCTGATTTTGCTATAGGACCTACTTTTAACCCTTTACAAAGAATAAGGTAGACCATTTTTCAGGATACTACTCCTTCTGGCTAAGGGGTAGAGGGTACCAATCCCAAACCAGAAAAACCAGATTGTCTTCCATCCTAATGCAGAATTTTAAAAAAAGTTTTCACCATCCAAAGGTGAAATTATGAAACGTGATTTACTTGGGGAATTTTAAAATCTACTGATGCCCGAGTCCACCCAAGAGAACCTGGTCTGGATGAAGCATCAGGGCTTTTAAAAGTTTCCCAGGTTATTGTGAACCTAGGTGAGAATTGAGAACCAGAACTCTAGGTTAAAAATAACTCCCATGATTTCCTTCTACGGGAACTGTAAGAGAACCCACCTATTTCATGTCCTCTTAAAGGCTGGCTCCTCAACTTTTTCTTTAATACTATAATAATATATGATTCCAATAAATATTATGTACATTAACCAGTGTCTGTTACTTGCAACCAAACAGGTTTTATTGTTATATTGTTAAACATAACATCTGAGTAAAAGATGATAGTTTTTAGCAAAGTCTTCCCAATAACTCTTCCATCCCTCTAAAACAAAACTCTCCTCTCCCAACGGTAAGACTACCATGAATGGATGAGCAGAGAATTGAATGCCGAGGGCATTTAGCCAAGGAGGGAGTATAGACCACAATACAGCCCACATTCTTCTTGCCAAGCCACATACCCTGCCTGGCACAGGACTTGATCTACCCAGAGGAAAAGATACTTTTGTAAAAAATTTATACAAAAGCACCACCTTCTTTTCAAGCCAAAAGCCCAGAGGACTAATCTTCCACAAGAAATATCTTTTCTAATTTTCACAAAGAAAACACATGGGTAGTGGCCCTGACTGTCCACTGTTTTTCTAACATGATCTATCAATTATTTTCTCTGTTAAACTCCACCTGAAGACCCTCTCTCCCTACCTTAAAGATGCAACACATAGCTACTTCTCTTCAAAATAACTCTGAACAGGTAATAAAGAAGACTAACTTTCATATTATGCATATATTTATATAAATACCTGTTTATTAACTATCTCTTTGTGTTTTACTATTGTCTACAGACTTTGAGTCACATGAGAAAGGAAAATGTCTTTGCTAATCCTGGTGCCAAAGGTTAAGGAATCAGAAAACAAATAGATTAAGAATCATAACACCTATCTACTGAGTTAAGGTGTATGTTGAAATACTAGGTGTTTCTCTTTTTCCACCCTAAGTGAAAAGATTTAATAAAGAAAATGAGGCATTGATTTAATTGTCTAAAAAATCAAAATTTTTCACTGAATTAAAATTAAGTTCTTAAAATAAACATGTTAAAACTAAAAATTTTGCTATGAAAAGATCTGTCATGATTGGAGAGTTTCAACATATTTTGCCAATTGGCAGATGATGTTTGACTATTGTTTCCTAAAGATGAGTTTCTCATACCAAATTCCTAAGTCACCTCATAATAAAACCTAACACAAGATTCCCAGCCATAATACCTATTGCCTACCAGTCATGATCCAACAGATGCATGTTTTTATCTATTACAAAGACTGATGATTATCAGCTTCTAGTTGTGGTGGATTTATATTATTAATACACAGGATTTTATTCATCACTTCTACATGGGAATAATTTTCCTTTTATAGTTTAACGTAGCCAGTTAAGATTTTCTTTTAGCTCAGTTTATTTTACTTGAGTTTATATTTTGTTAATCTCTCAGTATAAACCTTTAACAGATAATACTGGTTTTTTAAAGATGATGGTAGATTACTAAACAATAAAAAAAAATCCACCCACAAAATCACCCAATGGTGTTTATTATTTGAGAATATCAGCATGAAATGAAAAGTGTGATCCTTTCAGTTTAATGTTAATTAAGTCTTGTGCAGAGTTCACAGACATCTGAGAGAAGGAGACTTGTCAAACAAAAGAGGGATATTTACATAAAATATATGGGAATATAAGGTGAAAAATAATAGAACTAATAGATTTAAGCCTAAGACCAGCATTCCAGTTTTATGCAACTCTACGGAGGAATCATTAAAACATTATGTTGAATTAGGGAAAATATTTTGACATTAATAATGAACCGTCATTCAAAAGGCATTGTTTACATTTCTACAACAGTCATTGTCTCTGGAGCTGTGGTATAGACAGACCTGATTTAAGTTTACACATTTCCATTGAGTTTTCATATATTGTGGCTTAATCCCTATCAGAAACTGATTACAGAGGTTTTCAGGTCTGAGCATACACTATGATGTGTGTTAGGTCGGTTGAGGTGGCTAAGGGAACAAAGCACCAGGCAACAACTAATCAGGTGCCAACAGACAAGCAGTGATAACCACCTGTCAATCAGTGGGGTCTCCTGACTGATCCTGGGAGGACATGGATGTCAGCAAGATCCCCCGACCAACCCCAGGAAGACAAGGGACCCTAAAAACCTCCCTTTCCTGTCCGAAGCTCTCCCTTCCTGCCCTAAACCTGATAAAATTACAATCCAACTGAGCCTGGGTGCGACTCCCTGGGACCACTCTGTTGGTCTAGAGGGTCTCAACCAGGAGAGAATCTCAATAAAGCCTTGTTCAGCAGCTTTTAAGCTGCCTCCTTTTGGTCACCAGTGCCTGACCTTGCAATCTGTGTGAAGAAAATATAAAATACCTCACAAAATAACCAGTCCCTCACAAAATGGATAAAATGACCTATTTATACAGACTACGTATTAGATTATCTCTTATGGCACTTGGTGAACAATACCTTCAAGATGTCAATTAATCTATAATTCTTACTTATTTTTACTTTCATATCATTTATATAATTTAGTGGAACTAAGAATCTAAGGTACATGAATTATGCTGGTTTGTCATGGAGACAATATTTAAATCCATATTAGTTTGATAATACTTCAACTTTTATGTTTTGAATAAAACTGTCTGGTAATTGATTGGAGAACTGATTGGAGAATCTGTTGTTTTGTTCAATTGCCAAAGTAGTCCCCTATAAGTGTATTATTTGGAACATCTGAATTACTGCTTGGCATTATTGACGATATCCTTCTTGTAACCTCTGTTTTGCTTGAGGTCCATCTTAAACACAGTATTCTTGAGGCTCAGTTGTATGTGTATGTGTGTATGCATGTAATTATAGAGGTTTCAACTCTCCCTTCCAGAGCATGTCATTTCAACCCAATGTATAAACTTAATCAAATTTTAACAATATAATCTGAATAACTTATCATCCCAATTATGGATTAATATACAAACAGTTACTGCAAAATTTAACAACTTAAAACAACAAACAAATATTATCTCACAGTTTCTTTGTGTCAGGAATTTGGCTGTGGTTTAGCTAGTACCTCTAATGAGATTGTACTCAAGCTAAGGCTACATTAGTTAAAGCTGTGATCTCATCTGAAAGCTTAGTTGAGGAAGGGAAAGGGTGCTTTCAAGTAGACTAGTGCACTTGTTGAAAATCTTGGTCCCTGACCACACACAGGTTTTCCATGGAGCTAGTTTTCCCCAGATCAAGTCCTCCAAAGATAAAAGAAAGTAGAGAAGATGGAAGTCTATATTATTTTCACTGCATAATCTCAGAAATAACATTCTGTTTTTTCTGCTGTATTCAATTCCTTAGAGACAATTCAGTAAATCCAGTCCATATTTAATGCACAGGTGTGAATACCAGAAGGCTAGGATTATTAAGGGCCATTGTAGAAGATACCTACCACATTTACTGCTCTGTAATTTTCAAGCCTGACCAATGGTTCCCTCATTCCACATAAATGTTTCTCCTTGTTTCTCTGTAATAACACCTTCTCTACCAACCAGGATCATAGCTTCATTATTTCTCACACCTATAGAAACCCTGATGTAACTTGTTGAGGTTTAATTTTCTTGAACATTGTACTGTGGTGTATGTTTTCCATTTCTGGAAACATAGTCTTAATTCAAGACATCATGATCCTTTTCTTGGTACATTTAATCATCTCTGAACCTGGACTAGTCCTTTGAATACATACTTTTTTTTTTTTTTTTTTTTAGTAACAGGGATTGAACCCAGGGAGCCACATCCCCCGGCCTATTTTGTATTTTATTTAGAGACAGGGTCTCACTGAATTGCTTAGCACCTTGCTTTGAACTTGATCTCCTCCTGTTTCAGCCACTCAAGCTACTGGGATTACAGGCATGCCCAACCAAACCCAGCTCCTTGAATACATGTCTTATTGCAACAGAATGTCACTCTTAATTTTTTAGATGTCCCTATTGCTGACAAGAGTGATTTTCAGCTTATAGAGTTTATTATAATTCTACTAATATCCAAGCAAGTTTTTTGTTTTTTTCTGGGAAGGGTACAGGGATTGAAGTCAGGGGCATTTGACCACTGAGCCACATCCCTAGCCTTATTTTGTATTTTATTAGAGACAGGGTCTCACTGAGTTGCTTAGTACCTCACTAAATTGCTGAGGCTGGCTTTGAACTCATGATCCTCCTGCCTCTGCCTTCAAGCCCCTGGGATTACAGGAGTGCACCACTGCCCCCAGCCAAGCAAGTTTTAATAATTAGTTTTGAAGTTCCTTGGATTAATACTTGGTACCATTTACAAATTTAAACCATTTCAAATATATTTTAAATTGTGTATATAAATATATTCAAATTTTAAAGTACCTAAATTATTTTACTTAACAATACAAACATTTTGAGTTCTAAAATAACTTTTTATACTTAATAAATTATACTTATTATTAATTATATGTTCACATAAATGTTTCAACATTGTAAATAAACCTAGTGAGATTTTACATATAACACAAGTCAAAACTTCATTTTACATTTTAAATGGGAAGAAAAAAGCTGACTTTTACCAGACCCAATTCCTTAAAATTTACTGTTTTATATAACATTAAATATGCAAGTCAACCCATGGTTTGATTGTCCTAAAATTTTTATCACTGAATCCTTAATCTTCCCAGTGTTGAAAGGTATGTAACTATTAAGTAATACTTATATCATAACAAGCAATTTTGAGAAATAACTTCTCTCTCTTTTTTTTTTTTTTTTTTTTTTTTTTTTTGTAATTGTTTAGCAAACAGATTTCAGCTGGGTCATTCACTGAGTTTTCTTTTTTGCAAACCCTGACAGTGTATTCTGAGTTAGGCTCAGGGTCCGTAAGAATTTTAAACTAAGAAAGCAGCTGGTTTCAGTGCCTCAGAGTTAGCAGATTCTATCTCTACTATACATGCATGGTAATTAAATGATTATTTTTTGCCTTTCTAACACCTAATCATCAGTGCTTTCCTGGTCTAACGCTAAAAAAGATTAAACTCAACACACTCTCATCTTCTCTTAATAAGCTTCCTAGCTTTCAGTATCTCATTTCTATATTATAACATCTGATCTATAATCTGTTATGTTTAATAGAATCAAGAAGATGTGGTATGTTGCCTGATTATCAAGTCATGCCCAAGATCCTCTGATTGATCTTGACTAATACCCCCTTACATAAAGCCTGTTATAGACCTTTGCCAAAACAAAAGAGGTATATGGGAGTAAAGTCATTATTCTTGAGCCTGATATGTTCCTATCTGAATGTAGTATTTAGGAACTCTAGAGCCATTTTGTGACTCTGAAGAGTAAAATCTAAAATCTAGAAAACTTGCCAAGGTTGTCAGGGCTAGGTCTGGGGTCAAACTACCCTAAGCTTCTTATCGCATAAGATAATGTATGGCTTACTGTTCAACCACTTTCAGCTGGGATGACTATCTGTTACTTGCAGCCAAATCACCCCAGCTAATAAAATAATACATCAAAATATCCACATAATCACCAAGATAAGAGATTTGATCTACATAGAAGGGGTAAATAGGATACGAAGAACCACACTAACTAACCCTATATATCAAATAACCTAAATTCAGAGGATTTATACAGAATAGATATCACACACACAAAAAAAATCCCTCAAGGCATTGTTATCTACTGGTTTTTCAAGGGTAATGAATATAATAGAAACAACTAGAAGCCACTAAGCTTTTATCAACAGTGTTCAAGCCTAAATATATAAGTAAACTTGGTTGGGTTTCTGTGCATTCCTATTGTCTGTGGATGGAAACAATCACCCCAAAACAACACATTTGCTTACTTACCAGGGTGGAAACTGGATATACTTGGCAGGGATATCTCTGCTTCACTAAGTATCTGCAGGGGACACTTGTAGGCAAGAGACTAACCACAGGCTTAGCATTTAGGAAAAATGCAGACACTTGGCTAACACAGCTGAGATCCTCAGGCATCTCTTTCTCCCTGAGCTCTCTCCACAGGGTCTCTCCAGAATAGTGGAATCAGGGTAAGTCTCAAGAGGAAAAGAGCCATGCGGAGAGACCCAGATCAGGTTATGACCTAACCTTGGGAATCATGCAGCCTCATTTCCACTTCATTCTATTCAAGAGTCTCAAAGATCCATCTCAACTCTAGGGGAAAGTGACAAAAAGACCACATTCAAGAGCAATACCAATGCACCGATTGCTCGTGCAATCTACCACTCTATAACATCATGAGCATTCCTCAGTAACATGTAAGGTGATTTTTTTTTAATATACAGATTTTTAACCAAATCTTGAAGAATTGGCAGAAACCCAAACTGTCATAAGGAGTTTATTTTTTTAAGATAACATGTTTTTTAAGCAGTCATTTCTTAAGCATACAGTTTATAGTCAAAAGCAAAGAAATAGTTCTAATAAGAAGTTCTCAATGCCTTCACTATCTTAATTTATAAATATCTAATCCTTATTCCCCTTATCACATGAGCAAAAATAATCTTGAGAGTAAACATTGTGGAAGCTTCTTGTGACACGGAATTTGGCTACATAAACACAAGTATCTTCAACTTTTAAACCTCTTAAACTTTTAAACAAAAATCACTTTAGCTTATGACATGTATTTACAAATTAGTCCCATTTTATAAAATAAGAAAAATGAGAAATTAGTAAGATAAGTAGCTTTTACAAAGTCACAGATAAAGAGTAAGAAATAAAAGTTGAAACTTAAATCTCTCTTATTTTTTTTTAAAAAGTCAAATTATGGTATATGAATGTATGAATATATCACAATAAATTCAGCTTTTGTGTTTCATATAATGTCCCAATTTAAAAATGTAAATAGAATGGAGTTCAGAGGGTATAGTAAGGGGGATAAGGGAAGGAGAAAGGGGAGGAAAAGGGGAAATACTGGGGATTAATTAGGGCAAACTATGTTATGTGCATATATGAATATGTCACAACACACTATTGTGTGTAATTATGATGTATTAATAAGAAACAAAAAAATCTGTGCCAGAAAGTAATATTCTAGAGAAAATCATGAAAATATGTAAACTTTATTAATAATCAGTAGAAAGACTTTTTTTTTTTATAAGACAGAGATTTAAGTTTCAACTTAAGGCAATCATAATCCTCTCTCAGTAAACCCTTTCCCAGTAACAATGGGCTCCAAGGGGAAAAAAACAGACGAACTTTATCCTTTCCCAACCACAAAGGGTCCTGAAGGGAGGAGGCTGATACTGAAATGCCGGGCCCTAGACTTCGACCCTTTCCCATTGCCAATGAGTCCTGGAAGAAGAAGAAAAGCAAATAGTGAAGCTCTGGGAAACAACAATGAATCCCAGAGAAAAAGGATAAGCAGTGAACACCAAGTTCTGAGCTTTTCCCATTGACAATGAGTTTTGGGCTTTTTACATCTTCTTTCTTGATTGTCTAAACCAACATATCCTGCTTCTGTTCCCAATAATTAAACCACCCTCATTGTGAACTATAAAACTCAGAGCCCCTCTGTAACTGGCAGCCATTTTTCTACTCAGAAAATGAGCAACTCCAGTGCCTGATGGATTGGTTCTGCTGGGGAATAAAGGAAAGCTTGCTGATGCATTGAGGTCTGCTTCCATCCTGGTTATTTGTGTTTTCATAATGGTGCGGAAACCATGTTGGTTATTTTTGCTTTCAACAATTATTCAACTACATATATTTATCCAAAAGAAATGAACTCAGCATCCTGTAATGAAGCTTGCATGCCAATGTTTATATCAGTCAAATTATTGAATGGCCTAGGTTCCTGCCAACAGATAAAAGGGTAAAGAAAGGGTGACAAATACATACAATGGAGTTCTACTCAGGCCATAAAGAAGAATGAAATTATATTGTTTGCTGGTATATGGCATGGACTTTCATTTTGCTTGACCTTCCACAATATCCTTAAACTATGTATACCCATCATCTTTGGATGTCACAGCTCCACTGTCATGACAAATGTTATATTTTCAAATTTCTAGAGATATAATTTTTCATCTCCCATTTTATCCATTTATTAATTTTTCTAATATCACCCCAATGAATATTGTCAGTAGTTAGCATGGACCCAAAACATCTTTTCAACCAAAATAGCTACAGTGACCAGATTATGCAGGTTTTACAATGTTAAGTTTAGGGGAAAAAATGTAAAAGAAAGGGTCAATATCTGGTAGCATATTAACTTATCCAGCCATGATAAATATTTAATACATGGAAATATCTAATAACAGAAACCAATTCTGTTACAAAGAAGGGCATATTCATACGTAATGCATGGCCATAATTAGGGTACATTTGCATATTTACCTTGGGGAACTTTTCTCAGGGAATTTAATTTGCATTTTGACCCAGAATATCTGAGAGATAAAAAAATGAAATAATTTTTTCAAATCCACATATATCAGAGTTTAGAAACTGTAGCACTCAGTTTTCCCATGTATTAATTATTGTTGAACATATTAAATGAGATAATAGGCTGCAAATAAGAGACAATAAACAGTTCCCCTGAAAGGTGTATCATACTCCTCAGTATTCTGCAAGAACAGCTCAGAGGAAGCTGCTTTATTACTGAGACTTTAGAGGATTCAGGGAAGGAAAGCCTAAGTTACCTAAGTTACCTTGAAAGCCTAAGTTAACTATGAGAAAAATCTTCCAGATATTTTCTATATGGAAAACAGAAAAAAAAATTATCTTGAGGATAAGATGCCCTCTATTTCTGGGGAAATCATCCAGGAGATCTGATGGTTAGAAAAACATAAAGCAGAGCTGGGGTTGTGGCTCAGTGGTAGAGCATTTGCCTGACATGTGTGAGGCACTGGGTTCAATCCTCAGCACCACATAAAAATAAATAAATAAAATAAAGCTATTGTGTTCATCTACAACTAAAAAAATATTTTTAAAAAACAAAGAAAGAAAGAAAAGAAAAACCTGGTGTATTGTAAGGAAGTAAAGTCTCCAAAACACTGTCAGTAAAATACTTCCTGGAACTCCTGGTGAGACCCCTCCCTCTCTCTCCCTTCAGAAGCAGGATCAGAGCCTGAAGAGAATCCAAACACTCAGAGGAATCCTCCCTATGTTCTGTGGATCAGAGAAAGAAGTCCTCACCCTACAAGAGCAAAGAAGGATAGCAGCATTTCACTGGATATCAATGCAGAATTTAAGGATGAAGGACAACTCGGGAACCATGAACTAGAACAGGTATCATCTATGTGTAGGACAAGGAAACAGGGAGGTGAGAGATGTAGTCACAAACAGAGCAAGTTCTCTGGAAAGTGGCACAAACATAAGCTTTAGACAATTTTGAGCTATCACAATACTGCCCTAGATTCCTTACTGACCCCTTCATTGAACCAGGATGTTTCAAAGTCTGAGGCAGCATCCAGCCCGCAGGGCTCAGGGGAGGTGGTGGGTAGTTAGGTAGACTTTAGCAAGTGGGTGCCATGGGGATAGATAAGGAGCACGCAAAAGAAGAATCATTCCCATTACCCTCGGTTGTCATGGTCTCCATCCACTGATAGCCACAGCAGGAAGCTGAATCTCTAGTCACTAGAGACCCAGCCTGCTGCTGGCAGGAAATTTTTCACCAGGATTACTACAGAAGGATCAATTACTAGAAGCTGGCCTAGGAGTGGCTGTTGAGGGTGACACAGCAAGACGCCATGCTACCAAGCACTGCTGGGTGCAGCAGATCATTTCCTGCCAGGCAACACCTGCCAGTCCAGAAACCTCTGGCTCATTCTATTTCCTCTTACACTACCCTCAGGGAAAAAGGGTAGTCATTTCCCCCATGTAAGGTGAAAAATATGGAAAATGAAAAATAATGTGGCCTGAGAAAAGGGAGTGACAAAGAACACTGACAGCTTTCCTCCCCCAAGACAAATGTTTACCAAATGCTGGTTGCAGGTGGAAAGGAGGCGTTTCATTACACCTAACTTGACAAATATCTGGGAGGCCTTGATCTCCCTCAAAGTAAATCCTCTCCAGATGTGGAACACAGACCCCCGACTCAAAAGTCCAAATTCCTGAGCACGAAAACTGACACATTGACTGATCTATTTAGAGCAGATCCCAAATTCCTGCATGCCCAAGAAAACTGATATATGCTCACTAGACCACCTCTCAGGATAACCCAGTCCCTTTCTTTTTTGGGGGGCTCATTTTCCACCAAGAAAGTGGGTCCCACCAAGGCGTCACTTGGTCCCTGCTTCCCCTGCTCCTGTGTGAAACTTCTTTCCTGAATAAAAGAACCGAGCTGATTTGTGCAGTTTGCGTTAGTTCTGGTCTTTTTGTGCAAACATAAGGGAAAGGGTGGAAATTACTATTCTTCATTTTATTTCTTACTATAGAGAAAAAAAAAATAAACGTTCATGCCAATGAAATGACCTAAACATCACCGAAGCCTCACATTCCCAACCTGGAGGAAGAGAGGCAGGAAAAGTGAGGTCCCTACATGACATGGTGTGAAGAACAAGTTCAGAATGAGCATGCCATTTACAACAGAAAGAAAAAATAATCATTCTTTCCCTCAACCATTAGACTAAGGTCAGTTTTCTCTAATTGTACAGAACACAAAAGCCAAATCTCACCTTTTCCACAGGTGGCAATGTTCTTATCCTCACTGTAGTTTTTGTTAAAGGCTAATTAATAGGACTGGGGATGTAGCTCAGTGGTAGAGAGCTTGCTGAGCATGAGTGAAGCCCTGGCCTAGAACCTAAGCACCATAAAAATAAATAAGCAAGATAAGGCCAATCAATCCTGTGCTATTACTATGAATAGTTAACTCCTCAGGGTTTTTTGTTGTTTGTTGTTGATGTTGTTGTTGTTGTTTT